>NW_023208381.1:0-2843 GCF_002007445.2 Ailuropoda melanoleuca
TTTTGCTCCGCTTCCCACTTTGTGATCCACTGAGACCAGGTGACCTCCGGCTTCATTGCCCAATCCTAGCTGATAAGGAGACATTTCCGTGAGGCAGAGACAGACCAGAGAGCTGGCAGGTATGCCCTGGGCACCCAGCCTCCCCTCTCTGTCCCCTGCGGTCCTGAAGCCAGTACATGGCTGGGAAGCAGCTGGCTGGGCGGCAAGGGCAGAGAGCTGCTGATGAGGTGGACAGAACAAGGGTCGCGCTTCTGCAGACACACACGGCTGCACAGGGTAGGCCAAGCTGGGCCAGGCAGGTTGTGAATCCGGCGGCATTCCACATGCCCGCCCTCTGCCCCCACCCGCCCCGTGCCCCGCTCTGTTGTTCTCGTTCTGCCACACTGAGGGGGAGGCTCACCAGAGAGCCATTGCATTCCAGTGAACAACCAGGTGTAGGGCTCTGCTTGAGGAAGCCTGTGGCGAACAGAGAGGAAAAGGGCCGTTGGGTTTCGATGTACAGATGGCCTGGGCGCAGCTTTCCAGCGGCTGGACGGGGGACTTCGGGAAGCCTCACAGCTATTTCATTTCAAGCTGAGGGGAGGGTCATCTTGCTTGTTTTCTGCCAGATTGGGAGGCAAATGCTCAGAAAATGAAAGAATTTTGGAAACTATACTGTCTCTCTTTTTCCCCTTTGGTAAGATGCATAAAAGCGAAGCATACAAATGATATATCCTAGTTACAGGCTGAGGAAATGAAACAGTGAGCTGAGGCGCAAGCCAACACCAGTGGAGCAGGGCTGCTTTTCATGCTCAGGACTGTGGGGCTCCTTTGGGTAAAAGAAGCCCTATTTCTTTCCCTCGTGCTGGTTGAGTGATGAGCTAACGTTAGGGATGACGAAACCTATGCTAATTAATAGACCTCCTGACTGGTCAAGTCTGACCAGGAAACAAACGCAAGATGGAGCACAGGTGCAAACACCGGCAGAGACGGGACACATTCAGCTTCTCGAGGGCAGAGCTCCAGGTGCCAGTGCGGACACTGGCTGGACAGCTCACCCTCTCCTCTGAACCCGGATCTTCTCATCTACACAAAAAGAAGGAGAACGCCCTCCTCACAGGATGGTTTTTAGGTTAAATTATTTACAGTATGTCGAATTCCTCGCACAGTCACAGTGAAGGGTCAGTGGAGGTCAAGTCCATCCTGTTCTCCACTGACAATGGCCAGAGCATCTTCGCATGTTAGAAGCCACAGGTTGTTGATGGAGTCCCCACTGTGCGACAGTTTTGCTGGATTTGATTGGTTCTGGACATGGGGCGTTTCCAAACCGGTGGATTTTAAGGTGCTAGGAGGGTGGTTGGCTGGCGATGGTGTGGCCAGTGGCTGCTCACATGTGCACGGTAATTTCCCAGAGAAATCTCTTCTAGGCTAAGGTTCTGCACCTCTGCGGAGCCCTGGCTAGGAGCTACCCTGAGAAACATTCCAGTGATGGAAATGTCAACAGACAGCCAGGTGTCCTTCTGGGAGTGAGTGCAGAGTTCCCCTCCGGCCGCGGGAACAGCCAGGTCTGGGGCTCTAGAGACGCGGGGGCACGTCCCTGTGAGAGGAGATGGGTCTACCTGGAAATGAGGCACGGGTCCCTCCCACTTCACAGGGATGGGCCAGAAGTCTCTGACAGGATAATACCCTGAGGGTCTGTGACCCACCTGGGGATCGAGTCCCACCTTTTCTGACCCCCTGCCTCCCAAAGGATGGCTTTCATGGGAGCACAGCAGGAGGTCTGGTGACACAGCCTGGGAAGCTGCTGACACATCTCAACCATTCCAAAATCATTCAGAAATGCTCGCTGAGCATCGTTTGGACCAGGCAGTGTGCTAGGTTCTGGGGTGCAGAGCCAGGGAGGGTGTGACATTTCATCATGCGTGGGCCAAGGGATGCCCAGACAGGGCAGAACACTGTCTCCGAGTGTGTCTATGAGGGTGTTTCTGGAAGAGAATAGCACTGGAATCGGTAGATGGAGGAAAGAAGATCACCTTCCCCAGTGTGCGCCGGCCTCATTCAATCCCTTGATGGCCCCAACAGAACAAAACGGTGGAGGAGGGGCAAGTTCACCGCCTCTCCTTGAGCTGGATGTCACTCCTCTAACGTTATGGTAGGATATCCTACCAACACCCGTCGTGATGTGATGCATTTGTTCANNACCGCCTCTCCTTGAGCTGGATGTCACTCCTCTAACGTTATGGTAGGATATCCTACCAACACCCGTCGTGATGTGATGCATTTATTCATGGGGAGGTACTTGTGCTGCTCACTTGAAGAGGGCAGAGCATACTGAGGAGGTTGGGGGATATCGGTGAGGTTCAGCGGGGTGGGGTCCGGAGCCGACGACCAGGAAAGAATTCTTGAGATGTCTTTGGTGCAAAATTGGTGGTTTATGACAGGACCCATGGCAGAAAGAGCTGCTGCCCCGGCTTGTGAGGGGGGGCTGATGATAGACTACGGGGTTGGGGGAAGGTAAGGAAAAAGGGAGGTTGAGATAATACTTGCATGTGTTAAAGAAGACTCACAAGGTACAGAGGCCTTGCCATTGTCTAGGGAAGGTGGTTTTGCCCTCAGCAAGGCATGGACATGAAGACGGTTGGGAACTTTCTGGGTTCCTAGGAGTATCTGTCTAGGGTCTGCAGGTTATAAAGACGTTTAATTGTATCTACCTTCCCTTCTGGAAGCTAGGTTATTGATAGAAATGCTTTTTGTAAACTGAGGGAGACTCAAATCTTGCAGGATTGTGGTGTCTGTAGGTTAACTATTTCCTTGCCCTTTAGGGCAGCCAGGAGTGCCTGAGGAATGTCACGTACACCCCATGG
>NW_023208381.1:6926-12254 GCF_002007445.2 Ailuropoda melanoleuca
ATTTTTTTTAAAGATTGTTCTGGTGATTCTTATACCTTTGCCTTCCTTCTGAATTACAAAATTATCTTGTCAATTTATAGAAAAAATTTCTGGGTTTTCAATTGGGATTTTATTGAATAAACAGGTCAATTTGGGAGAAATGGTATTCTAATAACAAAAATCCTTCAATCAAAATCATGAAGTCTCTCTCTCTTTTTTGATTTCTCTCCTGTTTTATAGATTTTGCTGTAGAAGTTTTGCATTGATAAATTTGTTAAATTTACCCATAAGTATTTGATGTTTTTGACACTATTGTAAATGGCATTTTACATTTTATTTTAAACTATTTGGCATTTGTGTATGGGAATGCAATTGATTTTTATATATTGACTTGGTATCATGTAATGTTGCAAAATTCAAGCTTTTTTTCTTGTAGATTCCTTAGGATTTTCTTTTCAGTTAATCGTATCACCTGCAAAGAAGGCTAGTTTCACAACTTCCTTCCTGATATATATATATATANAATTTGTTAAATTTACCCATAAGTATTTGATGTTTTTGACACTATTGTAAATGGCATTTTACATTTTATTTTAAACTATTTNGGCATTTGTGTATGGGAATGCAATTGATTTTTATATATTGACTTGGTATCATGTAATGTTGCAAAATTCAAGCTTTTTTTCTTGTAGATTCCTTAGGATTTTCTTTTCAGTTAATCGTATCACCTGCAAAGAAGGCTAGTTTCACAATTTCCTTCCTGATATATGTATATATACTTTTATTTCTTTTCCACGTCTCTTTGCCCTGGCTAGAACCTCCAGGCCACTAGAAGAGAAGAGGTAAAAACAGAAACAGAAATCCTTCCCCCTTTCCCCATGTTAGGGGGAAGTTATTCAGGCTTTCACCGTCAGTTATAATGTTTGCCATAGAAGAAAAAAGCCTGTTTTAATAGTATTAGCTGCTTGGGAGAGCAAATACCTGTCCTTATCTGAAGGCGGGCCTCCATAATGAGTTAGTTCTGAGTGACTTCCAAGTGACAGGCTGATCGGCTCGTGGATGCCGATGACTGGTAGATGCAGGGACATTCCTGGGCCACACAGGCTTCTGTCTGGTGTCTTTTCAGAGCCATGCATCCAGAGGAGGAAGCAGCACCCTTGGGCCCAGTGCCCCAGCCCTTCTCAGCCCCCTGGAGGTGCGATGAGCCTCCAGCAATGGTCCCAGTTTTGCTCCACTTCCCACTTTATGATCCACTGAGACCAGGTGACCTCCGGCTTCATCGCCCAATACTAGCTAATAAGGAGACATTTCCGTGAGGCAGAGACAGACCAGAGAGTTGTCAGGTATGCCCTGGGCACCCAGCCTCCCCTCTCTGTGCCCTGCGGTCCTGAAGCCAGTATGTGGCTGGGAAGCAGCTGGCTGGGTGACAAGGGCAGAGAGCTGCTGATGAGGTGGATAGAACAAGGGTCATGCTTCTCCTGCAGACACACACGGCTGCACAGGGTAGGCCAAGCTGGGCCAGGCAGGTTGTGAATCCGGCGGCATTCCATATGCCCGCCCTCTGTCCCCCACCTGCCCCGTGCCCCCGCTCTGTTCTTCTTGTTCTGCCACACTGAGGGGGAGAATCACCAGAGAGCCATTGCATTCCAGTGAACAACCAAGTGTAGGGCTCTGCTTGAAAGGAAGCCTGCAGTGAACAGAGAGGAAAAGGGCCATTGGGTTTCGATGTACAGATGGACTGGGCGCAGCTTTCCAGCGGCTGGACGGGGGACTTCGGGAAGCCTCACAGCTATTTCATTTCAAGCTGAGGGGAGGGTCCTCTTGCTTGTTTTCTGCCAGATTGGGAGGCAAATGCCCAGAAAATGAAAGAATTTTGGAAACTATACTGTCTCTCTTTTTCCCCTTTGGTAAGATGCATAAAAGCGAAGCGTACAAATTATATATCTGAGTTACAGGCTGAGGAAATGAAACAGTGAGCCGAGGCACAAGCCAACGCCAGTGGAGCAGGGCTGCTTTTCATGCTCAGGACTGTGGGGCTCCTTTGGGTAAAAGAAGCCCTATTTCTTTCCCTTGTGCTGGTTGAGTGACAAGCTAACATTAGGGATGACAAAACCTATGCTAATTAATAGACCTCCTGACTGGTCAAGTCTGACCAGGAAACAAACGCAAGATGGAGCACAGGTGCAAACACTGGCAGAGACTGGACACATTCAGCTTCTCGAGGGCAGAGCTCCAGATGCCAGTGCGGACACTGGCTGGACAGCTCACCCTCTCCTCTGAACCCGGGTCTTCTCATCTACACAAAAAGAAGGAGAACACCCTCCTCACAGGATGGTTTTTAGGTTAAATTATTTACCATGTGTAGAATTCCTCGCACAGTCACAGTGAAGGGTCAGTGGAGGTCAAGTCCATCCTGTTCTCCACCGACCATGGCCAGAGCACCTTCGCATGTTAGAAGCCACAGGTTGTTGATGGAGTCCCCACCGTGCGACGGTTTTGCTGGATTTGATTGGTTCTGGACACAGGGCATTTCCAAACCGGTGGATTTTAAGGTGCTAGGAAGGTGGTTGGCTGGCGATGGTGTGGCCAGTGGCCGCTCACATGTGCACGGTAATTTCTCAGAGAAATCTCTTCTAGGCTAAGGTTCTGCACCTCTGCAGAGCCCTGGCTAGGAGCTACCCTGAGAAACATTCCAGTGATGGAAATGTCAACAGACAGCCAGGTGTCCTTCTGGGAGTGAGTGCAGAGTTCCCCTCCAGCCATGGGAACAGCCAGGTCTGGGGCTCTAGAGACACGGGGGCACGTCCCTGTGAGAGGAGATGGGTCTACCTGGAAATGAGGCACGGGTCCCTCCCACTTCACAGGGATGGGCCAGAAGTCTCTGACAGGATAATATCCTGAGGGTCTGTGACCCACCTGGGGATCGAGTCCCACCTTTTCTGACCCCCTGCCTCCCAAAGAATGGCTTTCATGGGAGCACAGCAGGAGGTCTGGTGACACAGCCTGGGAAGCTGCTGACACATCTCAGCCATTCTGAAATCATTCAGAAATGCTCGTTGAGCATCTTGTTTGGACCAAACAGTGTGCTAGGTTCTGGGGTGCAGAGCCAGGGAGGGTGTGACATTTCATCATGCATGGGCCAAGGGATGCCCAGACAGGGCAGAACGTTGTCTCCGAGTGTGTCTATGAGGGTGTTTCTGGAAGAGAATAGCACTGGAATTGGTAGATGGGGGAAAGAAGATCACCTTCCTCAGTGTGCGCTGGCCTCATTCAATCCCTTGATGGTCCCAACAGAACACAACGGTGGAGGAGGGGCAAGTTCACTGCCTCTCCTTGAGCTGGATGTCACTCCTCTAACGTTATGGTAGGATATCCTACCAACACCCGTCGCGATGTGACGCATTTGTTCACGGGGAGGTACTTGTGCTGCTCGCTTGAAGAGGGTAGAGCATACTGATGAGGTTGGGGAATATCAGTGAGGTTCAGTGGGGTGGGGTCCAGAGCCGACGACCAGGAAAGAATTCTTGAGACATCTTTGGTGCAAAATTGGTGGTTTATGACAGGGCCCGTGGCAGAAGGAGCTGCTGCCCTGGCTTGTGGGGGGTGGCTGATGATAGACTATGGGGTTGGGGGAAGGTAAGGAAAAAGGGAGGTTGAGATAATACTTGCATATGTTAAAGAAGACTCACAAGGTACAGAGGCCTTGCCATTGTCTAGGGAAGGTGGTTTTGCCCTCTAGCAAGGCATGAACATTAAGATGGTTGGGAACTTCCTGGATTCCTAGGAGTATCTGTCTAGGGTCTGCAGGTTATAAAGACGTTTAATTGTATTTACATTCCCTTCTGGAAGCTAGGTTATTGATAGAAATGCTTTTTGTAAACTGAGGGAGACTTAAGTCTTGCAGGATTGTGGTGTCTATAAGTTAACTATTTCTTTGTCCTTTAGGGCAGCCAGGAGTGCCTGAGGAACGTCATGTACACCCCATGGTGGGGGGGGTGTGGGGTGTCAGCTTCTGCTTTGTCCTCAGCCACCCTTCTGTTCCCTCATCAATACCACCCCAAAATGTGGCATTTTGGCATATGTAGTATGTTGAGTGCTTATATATTTTAAATTGTTTTATCCTCTTGAAGAATTGACCCTTTTATCAGAACATGATAAACTTCTAGCTGCTTGTTAAGGTTTTGACCTAAAGTCTGAACTGCCTGATATGGGTATCACTACCCTTGCTGTCCTTTGGTTTCTACTTGTGTGGCATCTTTTTCCCTCCATTCACTTCGAGGTTATGTGTGTCCTTGAAGTTCCTATGGGCAGCACGTAGTTGGGTCTCTTCCCCCTCCCCCATTTGGCCCCTCTATGCCTTTTTATTGGAAAATTTAATCTGTTTACATTTAAAGTAATCATCGATGGGCAAGGACCTATTAATACCATCTTCTGCTGTTGTATTCCTTTGTCAATTGATGGTTTTCCACAGTGGATTGTTTGGATCTCTCTCTCTTTATCATTTGTGTATTTCAGTAGGTTTTTGCTCTGTGCTGCTATGAAGCTTACATAAAACATAGATGTAGCAGTCTACTTTACAGTGATAACTCTGATTTTATGCAAAAAGTCTGCCCTTTTACTCCCCTCCACACACGCAGTTCTTGCTTTTGATCACAATTTGCCTCTTTTTACATAGTGTATATATTAACAAGTTATTGTAGCTGTAGTTACCATTAATATTTTTGCTCTAATGGCACCTAGAACTTCCCCACTGGGAACCTGGACTTCCCCAAGGCTCCCTTGTCCCAGGGTGATTCTCTGGATTGGTGTTCTTTGGGGGGAAATGGCAGAAAACTCTTAGCTCACCATGTCGGCCATGTCCTTCCTTTTATTTGAAGCAGTTGCAATCTGTTTCCGTCACTGATTATAAGAACAGATTCTTTATTGTGCACTCCTCTTTATGTCTGTGTGTCACAATATGGCCCTTTTCTTAAAACTGCTATCTTCTACACACACACACACACACACACACACACACACAGGGTTGTCTTCCCTTTTTGCTGTAGTGTGAGGTATGAAGATGACCACACATCCTGAAGCTGGCAAAGTGATCTGGACAATCAATGGGAGAAATTCTGATTGTTTGGCCATTAAACATTTTTGTCAAAACTAAAAACTCCTGGGGCGCCTGGGTGGCACAGCGGTTAAGCGTCTGCCTTCGGCTCAGGGCGTGATCCCGGCATTATGGGATCGAGCCCCACATCAGGCTCCTCTGCTGTGAGCCTGCTTCTTCCTCTCCCACTCCCCCTGCTTGTGTTCCCTCTCTCGCTGGCTGTCTCTATCTCTGTCAAATAAATAAATAAAATCTTT
>NW_023208381.1:14962-16120 GCF_002007445.2 Ailuropoda melanoleuca
TTGTTCTGGTGATTCTTATACCTTTGCCTTCCTTCTGAATTACAAAATTATCTTGTCAATTTATAGAAAAAATTTCTGGGTTTTCAATTGGGATTTTATTGAATAAACAGGTCAATTTGGGAGAAATGGTATTCTAATAACAGAAATCCTTCAATCAAAACCATGAAGTCTCTCTCTCTTTTTTGATTTCTCTCGTGTTTTATAGATTTTGCTGTAGAAGTTTTGCATTGATAAATTTGTTAAATTTACCCATAAGTATTTGATGTTTTTGACACTATTGTAAATGGCATTTTACATTTTATTTTAAACTATTCGGCATTTGTGTATGGGAATGCAATTGATTTTTATATATTGACTTGGTATCATGTAATGTTGCAAAATTCAAGCTTTTTTTCTTGTAGATTCCTTAGGATTTTCTTTTCAGTTAATCTCATCACCTGCAAAGAAGGCTAGTTTCACAACTTCCTTCCTGATATATATATATATATACTTTTATTTTTTTTCCACATCTCTTTGCCCTGGCTAGAACCTCCAGGCCACTAGAAGAGAAGAGGTAAAAACAGAAACAGAAATCCTTCTCCCTTTCCCCATTTTAGGGGGAAGTTATTCAGGCTTTCACCGTCAGTTATAATGTTTGCCGTAGAAGAAAAAAGCCTGTTTTAATAGTATTAGCTGCTTGGGAGAGCAAATACCTGTCCTTATCTGAAGGCGGGCCTCCATAATGAGTTAGTTCTGAGTGACTTCCAAGTGACAGGCTGATCAGCTCATGGATGCCGACGACTGGTAGATGCAGGGACATTCCTGGGCCACACAGGCTTCTGTCTGGTGTCTTTTCGGAGCCATGCAGCCAGAGGAGGAAGCAGCACCCTCGGGCCCAGTGCCCCAGCCCTTCTCAGCCCCCTGGAGGTGCGATGAGCCTCCAGCAATGGTCCCGGTTTTGCTCCACTTCCCACTTTGTGATCCACTGAGACCAGGTGACCTCCGGCTTCATCGCCCAATCCTAGCTAATAAGGAGACATTTCCGTGAGGCAGAGACAGACCAGAGAGCTGGCACGTATGCCCTGGGCACCCAGCCTCCCCTCTCTGTCCCCTGCGGTCCTGGAGCCAGTACATGGCTGGGAAGCAGCTGGCTGGGCGACAAGGGCAGAGAGCTGCTGA
>NW_023208381.1:16848-19534 GCF_002007445.2 Ailuropoda melanoleuca
GGAGGGGAAGGAAAGAGGTGGGGGGGGGAATGAATGACAGAGTGAATAAATGACAAATGACGTAGGGAGGGAGGGAGTGAAACCACGGAACTAGGATCCCTATATCAGGAGCCACTATTGGGAGTCAGATCCGAGGGCATCACAACCCAGGCCCTGGATGGTGGCTCAGGACACGTCCAACCGTCCTCCCAGTGCTGACCATCCTTCTCCTTGGAACTGCTGTCATCCTGGATCCTTTTAGCTCCTCCTCAGACAATTCTGAATGTTCCCAGGAGCAGGGTGGCAGGAGGGGGCTTCCTGATTCCTGTGCCCCAGGTGACAATGTGACAGTAGCTACTGGGCATTCTATCATGAGGATTGGGACCGAGGATCCCATCCATCTCCTTGGGCATTAGCATTGTTCCGTTCCCTGCTCTCTCCACTGTCACTGTGCTGAATGCTCCTGAAAATACATCTGTGAAAACCTGAGCCAGATTTTCCAGGGGTGAGTCCAAGGACGTGCATGCTAGGTGATGGGTGCACCTGCGGCCTGGGATGCTCACTGTTCTCCCAGACAGGGATGCCCGTCACCCTTCTCTCCAGGGGACCTGCAGGGGACCTCCACATCCTCACGTTCTCCCCAGGGCTGCTGGTCCCCCCTAGACCAGACACTTGCTGGTCTGGGGGTGACCAGCGCTGCCTCCATAGGGTTTCCTTTGCCGGAGTTCTTCCCCAGTAGCTCCCACATCTCTGACACATACTCCCTGCGTGCCTATCCTTCCCCTTGGACTTGTGTGTGTTTGGTCTGTGTCCCTGTGGAACCCAGTGACTTGGAGCACGGTTTGGACCAGAGGCAGGGGAAACCTTTCTCTGGCCTTGGGTCATAGGCAATGCTTTTGCCCTTTGTGGCGTGTCTACCAGCTGTCTGCATTTCCCTGGTGTCTGTGTGGGTCACAGGAGGAACCAGCCGTGTTGAGCCTGAGGTCAGGCCGTGGTGTCCCAGCAGGAACAGGGGTCTCAGCCCTGAGATTGTGCCCATAATTCCTAAACTGGTCTCTGTGATTATGTCTGATCTGTAATCCATCGGGGATTTCATATCAAATAAGGGAAATTTTCTGTCAAATAAACACAGAAAGAAACGAGTCCCCTTTGAAAATAGGTGAGCAGACACGGAGGCACCTATTGTGTGATTCCACTTACAGAAACATCTGGAACAAGTAAAGGAACAGAGAGAGAAAGCAGCTTAGGGGTTCTAAGGGTCTGGGCTGGGGGAGAAAGGGGCAGGGCGGGCCCCTGGTTCGGGGTCTCCTTTGGGGAAGGAATGTTCTGCCGCCGTGTTCTGTGCCGCGGTGGCGCAGCGTCGGGGATGCACTCCATGCTCATGACGTGTTCAACTGAAAACAAGTAACTTTATTTAAAACAAATCATAAACAGCATACAGGGCTTGGAAAGCTAATATAAGAGTTAAAATACACCAGAGAGAAAGAACACAGGGGGAGGGGATGAAACATCCTGGCGGGACGTGGGGTTCGGGTGATATGACTAAGTGTAATTTTACAAGGAGCTGTGCCCGCAGGACTGTGGGCTCTGGATGTGGCTCTGTGGGCCCTGCAAGAGCAGGGGTAGGGGCAGGGCTGGGGATAGGGGCAGGGACAGGTGCAAGAGCGGGGACAGGGGCAGGATCAAGGGGAGGGACAGGGTCAGCAACAGTGGCAGGTGCAGGACCCAGGGCAGGAGCTGGGTCAGGGGCAAGAACAGGAGCACAGGCAGGGGAAGGGGCAGGAGCAGTGGCGGTGGCAGGCTCTCCGTGGGCAGGTGCCAGGTCCCCTGCTGGCTCCTGGTCTCCTGCTGGCGTCGCTGCAGGTACCACCCCTGCCCATGAACTTGGAGCCGGCTTTAGTTCCTCAGATGGTGGAGCAGCTGTGAGAGGAGAAAAGCTCACCCTCCTGCCTGCCTCTCCCTGTGCCTTTGCAGAGGCAGAGCACAGCCCAGGGGCGCCCTGAGAAGCCGCAGCCAGGAAGGAACCCTCCCTGGGATGTCTCCCCGACTGCAGTCCACCTGCTGGGTGCTCTGGGCCCAGTCCTTGCTCCTGGCCCCACACCAGCCTCTGGGGGCTCCTCCCTGTGGGGCCAGCACCAACCCATCCCCACAGAACACAAACACCCAGCCCCAGCCTTCTCACCCTCAGGCTCGGCCTCCGTGGGCTCCGGCTCTTGGACCGCAGTGAGATGAGGGACCACCAGGGACAGTGGCCTGGGCGGTGTTAAAGGCCATCCCGGGCAGTCCCCAGTCCCTGCTTCTGGAGACCACTGTGAGGGGACTCCCTCTGCCAGGGACATGGGGCGGTTGTCTGCCAGCCTCTTTCCAATCTCATCCGTGGCCTTCACAAAGACAGGGACCGGTAGCCGGCCCAGAAGCATCATAGCCCTGCCCGGCCATCCCCACTGTCCTCCTGCCGAGTCCCCCTGCTGCTCCCAGATCAGACACAGACCTGTGCTTGCCCAGCCCTGCACCTGGGATGCAGTGACCCACCCATGCAGGGCTTGGGATAAACCTCAGGCAGAAGGGCACAGCCCCTGCACACCCTGTCCCACCCAGCCAGGCTTGACCTGGGGTGTGAACACGACCTGCCCAGTGGACATTGACCCCTCATCAGCCTGTTCCTGCTCGGGGTGGCCCCACCCTACATGACCCCTCACACACACAC
>NW_023208381.1:19568-19791 GCF_002007445.2 Ailuropoda melanoleuca
GGACCTGGGGCTGCACAGTCAGATCAGAGCGTGTGGGGCTGGGCTGGCCGGCTCTGGGCCTCCTGGTGTCACCTTTCGGTCCTTCCTGCCAAATGCCCAGAGGCGTCGGGGAGCCCTGGCACATCCCCAGCAAGGGGAAGTGTTTGCAGGGTGCACTCTCCTCAGCCTGCAGCCTCCGGACTTGGGGATGCAGCACGCAAACATGTTCTTCGTTCGAGGATCT
>NW_023208382.1:0-537 GCF_002007445.2 Ailuropoda melanoleuca
ATTTTTCTTGTCTCTGTAATGGGAATAGGGCTAACCTCTCACGACTGCTCTAAGAATTAAATGAGTCAACGTGTGCAAAGTGCTTGGCCTTGAGCCTGACACATGAGAAGTCTTGCCGTTACTGTGGAGATGAGACAAGAACGATGCTATCCTCTCCAAAGACCCGAAAAGTCCTTCCCTTCCCCGTCACTTCCTGAGACTCCTTCCTTTTCCAATCTGCTGTTCTTTGGTTTGAGGCTTAAACATTTCATCTTTCCCCACCCTTGATGCGTGACTTTGGGAGAGTCAAGCAGAACACATTTCAAATCTCATCTTAATCATCTAGCAGTTTTATGACCTTTTGCCAAGTTATGTAAACTTCCTGAGCCCAAATTTCCTCCCAATAAAATAGGGTGAATAATACCCATGTCTGCAGATTATAGAAGGAACTGGAAATAACATATACAAAGGGTCCAGCTCAGTGTCTCACATAGTTGTTTTATTCTTCACGGTGATTATTATTATTGTCATTATTACCTTAATGCATCCCAATTCCCC
>NW_023208383.1:0-537 GCF_002007445.2 Ailuropoda melanoleuca
AGATGATCTAGGATGATCTCATCTTGAGTTCTTCAAATAATTACATCTACAAATTCCTTTTTCCAAATAAGTTCACATTCACAGGTTCCAGAACATGGACAGATCTTTTTCCCACTTCACCATGTATTCCATTTCAGGAAGCTCCTCCTATGTTCTGAACGAACACATCCAGGGAAAAACAAACACCCAGGTTATTACCAATATGGTTGCGATCTCTTTGCTCCTAGAGGCACAAGACCTCCCTGCGCTGGGTTCAGCTCTCTTCCTATGATTAAGGCCTCTGACCAAGCAAGAAGAGGTTAAAGGGCCTCAGAAGCCCATGGATTTTTTTACCATTTTGTGTAATTGGAGCTTTTGTGATATTGCACAATTGACCAAAATCATACAATTTTCCCCTCTCTTCTTTGGTAGGGAGTGAGATACAAAACCGTTCCAATTTGTACATAGAGTATGAGACTGTGTGTTGTTATTGTACCTCAGAGTAAAAAGTCTACCTGGGATATAAATAATAGTGAAGACTCGAAGATCATTTTTTTT
>NW_023208384.1:0-537 GCF_002007445.2 Ailuropoda melanoleuca
AGCACTAATTACAGCAACACATCACACCCATTTCAGAATCGCAGAGTCAGGGGGCCCACCTATCTTGTCCTAACCATCTTTAATGGTGGCCTCGGAAAACATTATTCCCACTGCTTTCCAGAAACGTGATTGAGTTACGGCACACGAGCACGTGTGCAAGGCACAGATTCAAGAAAGGAAAGCTGAGAGGCCCGGAAAGAGAAAGAGCAGAAGGGTTCTGAACTCTAATCATGGGAATGAGTGCGACTAAAATAAAAATCAACAACAGAAAGCAGGGGGGCAGGGGGTGCTAAAGGGTTGGCGAGGGTTAGTTAGAAAAACAGAGTGGAAGTAAATAGAGCAAAGCTGCAGGAAAAAATCAGAAGCAAATAAACGTAAGCACGTTCCCCTTCCTGCCTGCGTTAGATACTGATTCCAAGTGAGCACTCGCTTCCAGAGGGCTGGTGCATTCGGCGGCTTTTCCTCAGGTAGCACGACCATGCGTGAGCAGATCGCAGGGTCATGTGACTGACACAGGACCACGAGAGAAGGGGGCTC
>NW_023208385.1:0-537 GCF_002007445.2 Ailuropoda melanoleuca
AAGATTCTGAAGTAAAAGAAACATCAAGATTCTAAGAATATTTCCACATGTTCACTGGAAAATAAATTTACAGTACCTGAAAACAGTGTCCTCATGGAGAACTATGGTCAATCCCTAAATGCTACCAGCCACTATGCACTGCGATGGGTTATGGGTACCTTAGTCCTTGAATGGGCCCGAGGCCTATGGCTAGTTCTCTCTGGCCTTGAGCAATCTCATGCAGGTGAGAGTGCTTTATCAATATTATCATTTTCTACAGGTGCACAGTTGGGAAGTACTGCCCTAGAGAATAAAGTTAAGGCAAGGCAAGTGAGGGCTAGGAAGTGCTATGAATTCCTAACACTTTTGTGCTTCTCTTACTCACTCAACTTACGTATTTGTTTATCTCTCTCAGCACCTATGGAAAACTGCAAATTTGAGTATCATATTTAACAAGTCTTCACATTCTTCAATGTACTTGCTTAGAGCCTTGCATTTAATATTTACATGTTGCCTTGGGCCAAAAAGGATTTCAGAGACAGAAGGCCTTGGGTTTGG
>NW_023208386.1:0-537 GCF_002007445.2 Ailuropoda melanoleuca
AAAGACCCTATCCATGCGAGCACAATCAGGATGGTGCAGACCTGTCTTCTCATGATGGTTGGGTAATGTAAGGGCTTACAGATGGCCACATAGCGATCCACAGCCATGAGGATAAGCACAAAGATCTGCATGCAGCCAAAGAAATGTAGTGCAAAGACTTGAGTCATGCACTCATTGTAAGGTATGATTTTTTTTGCAGACAGTGCATCCACAATTAGTCTGGGGGCTGTTGATGTTGAAAAGCAGGAATCAGAAAGGGACAAATAAAATAGGAAAAAGTACATGGGGCTCCCTAGTGAGTGGCTGGACTTGATGGTCACAATAATAAGCAAATTCCCTACCACGGTTCCCACATAAAAAATTAAGAAGATTACAAATACGATTTTCTGTCTCATAGGATCTTCGGTCAATCCTAACAGCATGAATTCAGTTACGCTGTGATTTTGCTGCATTATTTCAGGCAAAGTGGAGAAAATGCAGGTTAGAAATAATTAATCAGCAGACAAAAAAATATTATGAAATGAATACTCCATTTGG
>NW_023208387.1:0-537 GCF_002007445.2 Ailuropoda melanoleuca
AAGTTGTACACGTGAGGCTTGGAGCTTAGGGCCAGAGTTGGGAATGTAAGGGTCATTGACATGCAAATGGCCTGGAAAGCCATGGAGATCACCTAAGAGCAAAGAAACAAAAAGACATGGTCCGTGGTTCCTAGACATGGCTGGCTAATTAATCCTCCCTCCTGGGGTCTCAGATTCCCTATCAGCTAAATGGAAGCAAAGCAGTGAAGATATTGCCGGCCTCAGGCTGACGGAAGCCAAGATGAACCCTCTTTCTATTCCTTCATTCTTGATTGTTCATCTGCATTACTGGCAAGTAAGGAGAGATTTTTATTCTTTTCCTAACAGGTTCTGAAATAGGTTGATAGATTGGGGAGGGCCTCCTAGAGCAAAACAAAGCATAATTCTGACAACACAATTGAACCTTCCTTGTGCTGAATCCCACATGTACCCTTGCAGATAAAGGTCCAGGGAGGGCCCTATTCATTTTCCTTTCAGGATGTTCCTAAGAGTGGGGCCAGCAGTGTTACTAACCTCTTTATGTAAATCTGATCAATC
>NW_023208388.1:0-537 GCF_002007445.2 Ailuropoda melanoleuca
AGGGTATCTGACTTAAGACAGAGACAACATGTCAGGAGCAGGCAGGAGCTTGGTGTGTGTCAGTCCCCTCATGCCTCACCCCCACCCCTGCCAAATTTCACGGTCATAGCTCTCAAGCTTCCTTGTTGCCTCGGAACAGGCAGGTTGGAGTGCCTGGGGGTGATGGAGGGAGGGATATCAGGGTTCAAAAGGGTTTGCAGATGAGCAGGACACTGCTGGCCGTACACACTCTGAGAGGGGGCTGGCAGGATGTTTACACTCTCCGAGGCAGGAGCCAGGTGCTGGTGTGGGGGTGAGGAGTGGGAAGGGTCGCAGCGATAGAAGGGGAGGGCACTCACTGCCTGGGCATGGAGGGGGCGTCGGACCTCCCTGTTGCTGCCGCCCAAAGCCAGAGGGGAGCCCTGTGGCCACTGCCGGGCTCTGACTCCCTGAACCTCAGCTTAGCCATGGTGCAGAAGGCCCTGGAAAGGGGCTGGAAGGCTGTCCTGCTGTGTGTGCCTCCCCCGAAGTTGCTCGAGCACACGCAATTATAAGACA
>NW_023208390.1:0-537 GCF_002007445.2 Ailuropoda melanoleuca
CACAACTTTAATGTACCTTTAGTGAGCTACAAATACTTGCATCTCCTCAGTGAACATACAGTAGTAAAGTTAAAGTAGTATGAAATGCATGTTCTTTTCTGAGGCTTATCACTGTAACATTACTACAAAATGGGTAGGATGTCCGATGCTTTTCTCCTTCTTCCTTTAAAGTTGTAACTTATTGCATTACAATGCTACAATTAATTTAGACTCTCTGGCTGCTAAAACAAAATACTATACCGATTACTTGGTTAAACCAAGAAAAATTATATAATATAAATGTAAATATTGCCATTTGAAGATATTAATCACATTTATTCTCTTTTCCTAAATCAGTAATGCACTATGATCCAGTCTCTTGATAACGTAACTGATTTCTGGAGAGGACATACAATGAAGAACAGAAGTGTGATTTTTTTAGAAATATGAGATTAAAACATATTCAGAAGTCTTAGTTTAAAGAAAAGTGACCCATAAAATAAACCACAAATTTTCACTATTTTTCCCTTATGTTTTGAAACAAGAATGATAAACCTT
>NW_023208391.1:0-537 GCF_002007445.2 Ailuropoda melanoleuca
ACCGGGGCCCATCACTGTTCCCTGTACTGCCCAGCCAGGCCCCACTGCTACCCTCCCTCCTGGCTTCCCACCTCTAGCACCAGCTCCCTGTCCAGCAGGTCACACCCTGACCTAAATGTCACCTCATCCTGGTGTTCAAGGCTCCACACAAGCCAGCACCACCCCACCTGTGCAAACCACTTTATGGTCCTACAGTGCTCTGTGCCCAGGTGTCTAATAAATGCTTAGTGCACAAAGTCTATATGTGAAAACACAGTTAATTTTAAAAGAAGCAGGTCCTACTGTGTTATCTTGTAAAGCAATCCCTTAGGAGACTACCATATGTGTTCCCAGGAGGCTGTCCTATTGCTAAACCTTCTTGGAACTCCCCTTGGAACCATTTACCCCAAGCACAATGACTCTGTGAGGGAAGGGGCTGATCTCATTTCACAGGTATGGGAAGCACCCAGGAAGTGGGGGAACCAGGATGCAGGACTCAAAGTCCAGCTCCAGTGACTTAAGAAATCAGTGACTTAAAGACAGAATTCTTAGGAAAGA
>NW_023208392.1:0-1446 GCF_002007445.2 Ailuropoda melanoleuca
GGGAGCCTGCTTCTTCCTCTCCCACTCCCCCTGCTTGTGTTCCTCTCTCGCTGGCTGTCTCTATTTCTGTCACATAAATAAATAAAATCTTAAAAAAAAAAATTGAGTGAAGCAGGACATGGTCATGCTCAGGTGTTTAGATGACTAACCTTTGTCAGCTGGGTGTGTGTGTCTTTCTCTGAACACATCCACCTGTGGGTACCATGCCAGGCGGCACGGACTGACTCACTGTGCTGCTCTGAATACTTCCCCTCAGAGACGTACGGAGACTGGAATGTCGTGCTCATCTTTCTTTGGGGGCCAGCGTGGCAGCTGGCCTGGGCAACCACCAATGCCGGCGTCTGTCCACACCTGTCTTGCGCATGTGACCTCCAGCCAAGCTCTCTGCCGCTTCTGTTTTCTTCCTGTGACCCTTCGTGGCTGATCAGAGATGGGAGATGGAGTTCTTGCTGGACACGAAAATGCATGGTGCTCGGGGCAGGGTCCCCACATTTTAGGGGATCGGTCCCCTGGAGGGCTGGCCATGCGGTCTTTTTGCATTCCTCGCAGGCTTCCAGGTGATGCTGAGGAAGGAAACAGCAGAGGGTATAAAGGGCAATCAGGGAATGGGTGAGGGGGTGACGTCCCTGAGCGTATCCTAAGCCCCCTGCAGCCGCCGTCCATCACTGGATGGGCTCACACCCAGTCACAGCTTTGGAGGCACTGCGGGCTGGGGATGCATCCCTGTGGGGCCCGGGGGNTCCCCGTGGGGCCCGGGGGCAGTCACCTAAGTCTCTGCTGCAGATCTGGGCCCCCTTTTGTCCAGGCCTGCTGTCCCCCCACCAAACAGCCAGGCTCTCCCTCGGAGGGCCCTGCCAGCCTTGCAGATGCCCTCCTGATGGGGTTTGGAGCGCCTGCCACCTGGTGTCCAGAGAGGACACTACACCGAGCAGTGCAGGGTCCTGCCGCCCACAATTCCTGAGGCTGGGATCACTGTCAGATTAAATCTAAGGAAAAAATGAGCGAATCGAAAAATGTCAATTAACTACCAAACACATTAAGGCAGGTGTACAACATAATTATAATAAATATTTTTAATTACGTTTTCAAACACTTAAGCATAAATGTTAATATTTGGTTGTTAGAAAATACACATAGTATTTTCCCCTCTGCGTTGACATAAATATTTGGCTTATGGAAATAATACCCATTTAAAATGAAATTTTTTAGGCACTTGGGTGCAGAAAGTGCTAGAGAATAAAACCCAATTTTACTTATAAGAGAGCAACCAAAACTGTATCTGATTAAATATTCTATTTTCAACATTGTTCGCATTACTGAGCTAAGAAAAAAACATTGTGACCAAATGTATCCATATAATATTTTGAGTTCCAGGGTATTTTCAACAGGAAAAATTTAACTGATAAAAATTTCAAGTTCCTTTTAGTCTGTTCACTGCGATGCTAA
>NW_023208393.1:0-3609 GCF_002007445.2 Ailuropoda melanoleuca
TCCCTTTCTCGCTGGCTGTCTCTATCTCTGTCAAATAAATAAATAAAATCTTTAAAAAAAATAAATAAATATTTTGAAGAAAGGAATATGTACAGGGGTATGGCCAAGATTAAAGGAACCCACAGGAGAGGCTGAAGTTCCCAGAGGCTGGCAGCAGGAGGAAGCCAATTCCACCACTGGGCCTCAGGGAGCAAGGGGAGGAAGTAGTTTTATAGGAGCCAGTGAGACTCAGACCATGGAGAAGGGGCTGCTCCTCAGGTCCTCTCACCTGCCATTGTCCCTGAGAAGAACACAAAAGGTTTAAGGAGGGCAGGTGACAGAGGGTGACAAGCATGGCTCCTTTTTGAGCCATTCTCAGAATGCTTTCAGAAGGGCTGGTTCACAAAACCCTATCAACCTTAATCGTGTCCTTCTGGTCTCAGGGAAATTATACACATCCTATGTGGTCTTGAACTCCAGGCTGCAAATTTCCTCTTTCTCTATTACATGGCAAAGCTAGTCTCTCCCTCAAGGACCTATGTCTCCCTGAGGGTTATCTCCTTGATAGCCCCTTAAACAAAATAAGTTGTTCATAAGCCAGGGTACAAGGAATTTCAGAAGAGAACCACCTGTTCTTTTATCTTAGTGAGTACATATATTTGAGCGTGTTTGGATTGGGATTCAGATGAATATCAAACATTTCCCCCCCACATGAGTGAGAGTAAGAGAAATTGGTATCTCTCAATATGTTAAAACTGTCGTGCCGGAAGATTTGCAGAGGGCTCTATTTTCCCAAGGGTAAACCATTGAACCTACACACAAGGTAAAAAGCTCGTGTGGTAGAATGTAAAGGAACACCCAGAAGAATGATTGCACAGTATACATTTTCCATGAGCTTCCTAAAGGCATTATAATGTATAAATCCACCTTACAACACTCTCAAGTACGTTGTTGGTGGACTTCCTTGAAGCCCTCACGTCCTCCTGCAGAGGTGGTGACATTTTATGTATTTTACCTTGTGATAGATTGATTTTGACCAGTATTTTGAAAATTATTAAGCTCCCATCTCTATAGAAATACACATAGAGATGAGGTATTATGGTCTAAGTGAAACTGCCATTTGGAACTCAAGTACTGAATCACAAATCAGGAATGAGGCCAAGAGAAAAAAATTAAGTTTCCAAAGGCTGTTACCAAAACCAGGGCTAAATTCCCCAGAATTTGAAAATTTAATACCTTGAACAGTTACAAGATTTCATATTCACATATATACTTAAAAGTGAAATTATAGATGTTTCCATTTTTAAAAGGCAACAGTTCTTGTGGCCTCTTCTGACAGTAATACTCCAATATATTGGAGAGCCTATATTGGTTTATTATGTACTGGTATATATATATCGGATATTAAATACCAACAATAATATTCCAATTATGTTACTCCCATGACCTCTTATTCCATCAATAAAAAAGCTCTTAATAAATAACTTACAAATTTATAAATAATTAACATGCACAACTATAATCTGTAAATATCACAAGGCAAAATATCAATTTAGGATGAGAACCATCATATTATGGTAGTGATTATAAAAATCTACATATGAAATAATATTTCTTGACAATTTTATTTAAAGGAGAAGAGCAAGTGTGTCAAATCTTACAAGACTGCTATTCGTTCGCTTCTTAATAAGGTGTTCACCAAAAAGCTCCTGCTTCACCTAAATTTGTGAGTTTTCAGTTTTTTTGTTCACTTACATTTTTTGCATATCACAAATATCACCCCAACGTTTGTTTCTGTTTTAGAATATTTTTAAGCTCTTTACGCATGTCTGTGAGGGTTAATTTAAAGTAATACAAAATGATACTTAAGTCCATTTAATCAGATACACATCAACTTTAATAGATCAAATGATGACTGGCTGAACATGGGCATCACTGCCAGTCACCAACTCCTGAGCACACAGACCAAGGAAAACTGGCAGTTTTAGTACATATTTCAAAAAGTAACATCTTTTTAACTCATCAGTCAGTCCCCGGTAGACACGCTACTTAGGTCCTATAAAGTCACTGTGAATGCAAATTCGCAAATACTAATCCATTGATCCTGGGGAAAATACAGGGTTAGGTTTCTACAAGCCTGTGATCACAATGTTTTCATCAATCAATACTTAACCTTGTTCTAAGAATGGTTCTGTTTAACTGTTCTTATCTAATACATATTGATTCATTTATATTGACCTCATGGCCAGGTTCTGGAGCCAGATGGCAATAGCATTTTCTGGGAAAGGCTGTGCAAGGTGACATAGTAGGCAAAGAGTGATGGCCAAAAGCAAAGGGAATTTTTCCAGAGAGCTGTTGTGAGACTCTGGGTACAAGAGCCAGGGGCCATAAACTGTGCCTGGAAGCTGGAGAAGAAGCTGCTTCTCCCTGTTTCCCGTTATTGCTGCTGCGCACAGCTCAGCAACTTGGACAAAGGTAGGGGTGATCCAGGCACGGAGAAGGAAAACGAGGTTTCTGGATAGCAAAACTGCAGTAGGTTAGAGGGATGAGGGAAAGGTCTACTAGAAATGGAGGACAATTGGTGTATTGCGAGGAGGAACTCCAGGCTTGATGGAGAGAGAGGAGTTGGGGAAATGAGCGGGAGCTCTGTGAGGTCCTATCAACTATGCTAAGGAGTACAGATGTCATTCAAAGAGCAATGGGAGGCACTTTATGGGTTTTAAATGGGGAGGTAACATAATCAGTTCCAAGGTTTAGAAAGGTCACTGCCTGCAGCTCTACCACCGTAGTTTTCCAGTGCGAGAGCTTTGTTGAAAATGATCCTATATTTGAAAGTTCCACATGTCTGAAGACTATTCTGATTTAATATGTACTTTGTTAGTAACTCATCATCAACCCTTGAAGAGGGTTGTCAAGGAGTATAGGAACAAAGTGAAGAAGACACTAGTGGTTAACAAGAGTCATAATTAAATCCCAAGGGTCCCGCCTGGCAGGATCAAATGTTAATACATTTTTCTGATAGATTGCTACAGTAAAACATTTTTTCACATCCTCACAGCAGTGCGATGCCAAGTTTTGCAAATTCCCATTATATGACCCTGATCTCAAAGTCAATTCCTTAAGAATGAAAAAAATGTAAAAAAGCCAAATTTTTACAATATATCTCCCTTAAATAGATCTTTAAAGGAAAAGTAGCAATGCCCTGAGTTGAGGTCTTTAGGAAATGTCCTGATCCTGGGACCCTGGTGGAGATCCTTGGATGTTGTCCCCTGTCATCTTATCTGTGTAGTCTTCCACGTTCGGTTTTTTGTTTTTGTTTTTTGTTTTAATTTA
The DNA here is from genome assembly GCF_002007445.2 of Ailuropoda melanoleuca. Lineage (NCBI taxonomy): Eukaryota > Metazoa > Chordata > Mammalia > Carnivora > Ursidae > Ailuropoda > Ailuropoda melanoleuca. The sequence continues at coordinate 3,313 of NW_023208393.1, forward strand.
GTATTAACTGCTTGAAATATGGGAATCAGTATGGGTAGCTCACATAGTTTCACAAAGCCAAACTACTTGCTGTAATTTTTCTTAATTATTTAAACTTGTTCATTAGTTCTATGATCCTCCTGCAGAAAGTTGCTAGGAAATCTTAATACTTAGGGAACTCTGCACATATTTGACATGTGCGGACCATGGATGTAATGAGACTTTTCACCTATGTTTATGTTGTGATTCTTGCCCTTGTACACTACCCTGCCCCTCCCATTCTTCACTTTGCCACACACACACACACACACACACACA
>NW_023208394.1:0-921 GCF_002007445.2 Ailuropoda melanoleuca
TCTTGGGTGGATACCTAAGAGTGGAATTGTTGAGTTATATGTTAAGTGTATGTTAGCATTTTAAGAAACTGACAATGTGTTTTCAAAAGTGGTGATGCTGTGTTACATCCCCACCAGCAATGTATGAGAGTTCCTGTTTCCCCACAAGCTCACCAACACTTGGAATTCTTGGTCTTTTTAAATTTAGCATAGAGATGCTAAAAATATTCTCTTATGACTCATTCTGTAGGGTCCTTAGAGAGAGTATTATAATTCTAAATTGTTCTAAATTATAAATTATATTGCAAAGCATGTAATCTAAAGTATACATATTTGCATATATATATTTTAATAAAATTGACACTGATTCCCTCCTCTGTGGTCAGTACTCTTCCTTCCATTTTGAGATGAGGAAACAGTGTCAGAGAATTAGGTTGGTGGTAATATTAACAGTAACGATATTTATAAAAGATGAATATTTAGTGGCTCTGAGTGTTTCTGCACACATTTGCTCATTTAATACCCACCACAAATCTGTAAGATAATTCCTGCTATTGTTTTTATACTTATTTTATATATTATGTGATAGAAACATGGAGAGGTTAAAGATCCTGCCAAGATCAAGATGCTAATTAAGGGCAGAGCCAAGACTACTTCAAATTATACTAGTTCATGATTTCCCTCCAATTTTTACCCATGCCCTATATTGCTATACTTAACAACACTGAACTAGTAATCTCTTTTTGATACGACCATAATAATTATAATCACTTTGCTACTACTTTGGAGCAAGTGTATATAACACTATAACATTAGCACACACACACATACTTCGTACTTTTACATAGGCAATCATTTCACTGTGAGTATAATTTTATTTCTCCTACAAGCCTTTGTGTGGACATAGATTACCCACACAAGTTTAGTAAGATTGCAAGATAT
>NW_023208396.1:0-537 GCF_002007445.2 Ailuropoda melanoleuca
CATAGCAGAAGAGCCTGATGTGGGGCTCGATCCCATAGCGCCGGGATCACGCCCTGAGCCGAAGGCAGACGGTTAACCGCTGTGCCACCCAGGCGCCCCTGATTTTAGGAAGTCTGATCTTACGATTAGGGATTCCAAAAGGGAAGATGGTTTATGGCAGGTGAGATTCTGAAAAAATGAAGCTTCACATTTTTATCCATGAGTTGGATGAATGGAGTAAGCAAGCTTATCAAATTTGTTGATGACAAGACTGTGATGGGCAGCTCCTATAAAAGACAGAATAAATATTCAAAATGATCTCAACAGACTGGATGCTGGGTTTAAACCAACAAGATGAAATTTAACAGGGGCAGATGGAAAGTCACATTTAGATTGCAGAAATTAATTGCTCAAGTTCACGAGGGGGATGGGGGTGGGAGCAGACTCGATTTGGCTGCGTATCCTGAGGAAGAGATCCGAGCGGTTTAATTGTGCACAGGCTTTATAGGAACCAGCAGGGTGATGGGCTTGCTCAAAACAACACTGTTTTCAATGGTA
>NW_023208397.1:0-537 GCF_002007445.2 Ailuropoda melanoleuca
CAGGTATGAAATACAAAGCAAACGAGTAGTTGAACAAATGTGAATGATTGCTTAGTGAAACTTGAAAGTGCACTCTAAAATTTCGGATCCAAGAAACAGAGCAACGGGTGTTTGGATAGGCTCCATGACGGATCGCCATATCTCCCGAAGGCTGGTCGCCCCCAGTGCAAAGGGCACGATCAGCCTCTCAGTAGATGACGTTTCCTGGTAGAATTGACACTATGGTCTGTTGAGCCCTGAGAAGCTGACTCTAAAATGAACTTTTTGGCTGATTCAACTCTGTTCAGTGGGGAGACTGAGAAGGACAGCCGTGGGCATCAATTCCTTTAACACTAATTATCCAACCTATTGCAGATTAAATTCAGAATAGAGTGGCCAGGTCAGGTAATCTCCTTAAACTTTAATAGAAGTTAATTATTCATTGACCAAACTCATTTATACCTAATTAAAGTTTTCTTGCAGTACAAAATACAAGATAACGGTTATGTGTCTCTCCTTGGGAGTGTACCTGCTATAGAAACAAGTGGGAAAAATCAC
>NW_023208399.1:0-537 GCF_002007445.2 Ailuropoda melanoleuca
CTAAAGAACATATAGCTATCAAAAAAGACTGGGAATATCTGTATGGCTTACTGAAAATGTCAATATTAGGACCTTTGAAATGCTTGATTTTTCTCCAGAAATTGAATGTTTACTTTCAAGAGCCCCACTTAGTGTCAGGCTTAATCTGATTTTGCACATCCTGGGGCCATTTCTTTCTGACAGAAATTATCATGGGCTAATTAAAAATTCACAGAAGAGAGTGGCTCCCTAAAAATTCTGCAGGTAAAAGATAATGAACACTAAATAGGAAGTTCTCTGATGCATAAAGGATGCTTCTAAGCATGGAGGTTGGGACAGATTAGGCAATGATAAGACTTGGCAAAATGATTCTGTCTCTAGGATTTGGAGGAACTTAAAATAAGACCAAAGGTAAATTCTGCCCCTCATAATAATCTTCATTTTCTACCATTTATTGAATTATTTGCTCATAATCATCCATTCTCTCCCAGCCCTTCTGATTCTTTGCTAATGAGTTTGGACTTGGCCACGCAACTGGCTTTGGCGAACAGAACATGA
>NW_023208402.1:0-537 GCF_002007445.2 Ailuropoda melanoleuca
CCCCCCAACAACCCAATTTAAAAATGGGCAGAAGCCCTGAATAGATGTTTTTCTAAAGAAGACATACAGATGACTAACAGACACAGGAAAAGATGCTCAACACACCAGTAATTGTCAGGGAAATGCAAATCAAAACCACAATGAGGTATCACCTCACACCTATCAGAATGGCTAAAATAAATAGGACAAGAATTAACAAGTGTTGGTGAGGATGTGGAGAAAAAAGGAGCCCTCATACTCAGTGGGTGGGAATCCAAACTGGTGAAGCCACTGTGGAAAACAGTATGGAGGTTTCTCGAAAAATTAGAAATTGAAATACCATATGATCCAACAATTCCACTACTGGGTATTTATCCAAAGAAAACAAAAACACCACTTTGAAAATATATATGCACCCCTATGTTTATTGCAGCATTATTTTTAACAGCTGAGACATGGAAGCAACACCAGTGCTCATCAACGAATGAATGGATAAAGAAGATATGGTACACACGTACACACGTACACACACACACACACACACACACACACACACAC
>NW_023208404.1:0-2634 GCF_002007445.2 Ailuropoda melanoleuca
GAGTATTTTTAATGATTTAACAGTTAACAGCTCTATAGTTTCTACCTGAATTTTTGAGCATAAAGACTGGATAACCATCTGATTTAAAAAAATAATCTTTTTAACTCAGTTATTAGAGGCTTTTATTTTCTCAACAGGAATGACTAGTCTTTCAGACTATTTCTTTGTTTTGTGTCACATAGGTTTGCACAACTGGGGCAATGTGCCAGAAAGTATGTTCTTGTTTCGTAAAATGGAAGAACTAATGTAAAAAGAGAAGGGGTCAGTTCTTGGTGAGTTCTCACACCAATAAAATTTTAGAAGGAGCGCATTTGAAGTCAAACATCTGGTAATCTTACTTACATTAAACCTTCAAATACTATGACCCTTGGAAAGATAGGTGAACTTCAGGGGCAAGCTTGCCCTGATGTTTAGATCACTGCTCTTACACAGAACCAGGCAGGTAGGGCTGCTTCCATGCTCACCTACTCAAACCCTAATCAGCCATTTCTCCTCTTTTGTTTTGGTAGCATGTTGTATATGATGCTTTCAAATGCAGAACTCCCCTGAAAGGCTTATCCTTTTTCTAGGCCAGGTATAGGGAGATTCATCCAAACTTATCTAGATGTTTTTTATTCCATCCTTATTGGGATTTCTATCCTTAGTGTTAATCATGACTCTACTGTCTCAAACCTTTTTGTCCCTCTTCTCCACCCCATTTTGACTTCTCCCCACTCAGTCCCAGAGAAGTGTTTCTCTTCCTCAGAGTTAGAACTTCTTAAATAACAGAAGTAAGATCTTGTCTCCCACCCGCTGAGCTGCTCCCCTCCCACCCATTTTGTATTGATTCTTTGGGCGGTCCTCTGAGCTTTCTTCTTAAGATGGGTATCAATTCTCTCTTAAAAGACTGGGCATAAAATATCATGATGGATTTCTAAAAGCCTGGTGAAGGCTAGACTAATTTCACTGCCTTGGCTGTGTCTGTTTTCTTTTTCGGAGGGTAACAAACTTCCTGGATCTATTGTATATAGAATAATTGAAGGAGGAAAACAAACACTATACAAGAAGGGAAAAAATTATGTGATATTTCAAAACATTCTCCACGTTACTATACCCTTTAACTATACTTAAGTGTTTACGTTGTGTTTTGACCTGTGGTTCTCTGAAGTATACATTTTGTATTCAGCAACATGGTTTACTTAATTATGTACTCAAAACTGTGCCTCAAGTCACCGGGACCCCACAGTGAGGCTGCCTGAGCAATTTTCAGCACATCATGGATACTCACTAGAGTGCTGCAGAAAACAGAAGGACGCAGAAGATACCCCTTTAGGTGGCTTTTCATCACCCACAAAATAAAGCCTGACTTCCTTAGTGTGATATCTACAGCGTCCCTTAACATATTGTATCTAGGTCTTATACACAAACTAAATCTGACCTAACCAATATATTCAGCCTCTCTTATTATCCTCTTTAAAACCTTCTACTCTAGCTAGGCTCATCTGCTCAAAAACTCTGAAATGGGGTGCACGTCCATTTCAATTATTTGCCTCCATCCTCTCTATATTCCTTGCAAGGCCCACCTCTTAAGTTCCATCCATACCTTGAAAGCTTTGCCTATCATGTAGCCAAAGTTATGTTTCCCCTCTGAACTTATTGATTGCATTGCCTTTATGACTTCTTATGAACTGAACGCATTATTATTCATGTATTTATTTTGTCCAGTCTCTCAACTGAAAGAGCAAGTTGCTGGAGAGGTGAGGAACTGTTTCATNGCAAGTTGCTGGAGAGGTGAGGAACTGTTTCATGCCTTGAACCCACATTATTAAACACTGAGTTTTACACGTAGTGGGTATTTTAGTGGGTGTCAGCAAAGATCTAAAGCCCCTTTCACAATTTCTGCCTCACTGTCAATATATGGTATCGCCTTCAATTTCTCAGAGACAATTGAGGTAATCTAGGGGAACTCATTAACATTCAGCCCTCTACGTCTACACGCTTGCCTACAGCTGCCCCCTTGGTGCCTCCCTACTGCTAGCCATCAGAGAGACCTATGCTCAGGCTTTACCCAAGAGCGATGAAATTAGAATCTCTAATTAAATCAAGACCAATTAGATCAGAATGAGGATAGGGCCTGGAAATTGGAATTTTAAAAAAGTCTCCCGTGATTGATAACTAGTGTGTTCAGTTTCTAGAATAGATTCTAGTCTCTCTCACCTTCAAGACTATTTCTCTTTTTGGTACCGTCATCCTATGTCTGTATTAATTATTTCCTTCAACTTACTACAGTGCTAAACTGTTTTCCCCAAGCCAAAGCAAACCAAACTGAAATAATACTCTTTGATTCTTCTTCCATCCTTCCTATTATAGTTCAACATTTATAGGTTACTTTGGGAAATATATTCAGATAAACTACAGCAGTTCAGGTCCAATCAGAAGATAGAAACTACACAATACGCTAAACAGGGGAGGTTTAATATGAAGAAGTTCTGACTGTGGAAAAAAGAGTAAGATGTTGGGGTGCCTGGTTCAGTTGTTAAGTGTCTGCCTTCGGCCCAGGGCTTGATCCCAGGGTCCTGGGATGGAGCCCCACATCAGGCTCCCTGCTCCTCTGGGAGCCTGCTTCTTCCTCTCCCACTCCCCCTGCTTGTGTTC
>NW_023208406.1:0-159 GCF_002007445.2 Ailuropoda melanoleuca
AAGTGGCCAGGGCAAAGAAATTTCTCACGTACCAAGGCAAAGGTATCAGACTTATGTCAGACCTGTCTACACAGAACTGTAATGAGAGAAAGGGTTGGGGGGGCATTTTTAAAGCTCTTTCAGAGAAAAACATGCAGCCAAGGATCCTTTATCCAGCAA
>NW_023208406.1:397-592 GCF_002007445.2 Ailuropoda melanoleuca
AATGCTCCCATAAGACACCACAGGGTTGCAGATTGGATAAAAAGAAATGACCCATCCATTTGCTGTCTACAAGAGACTCATTTTGAACCCAAAAATACATTTACACTGATAGTAAAGGGATGGGGTACCATCTTTCACTCAAATGGACCTCAAAAGAAAGCTGGGGTAGCAATTCTCATATCAGATAGATTGGAT
>NW_023208407.1:0-792 GCF_002007445.2 Ailuropoda melanoleuca
GTGAGTTTATTTCTGGATTTTCTATTCTGTTCTATTGAAGTATGTGCCTATTTTTGTGCTACTGCCATACTCTTTTTATTTCTACAACTTTGTAATATGACTTGAAGTCTGGAACTGTCACACCTCCACTTGCCTTTCGTTTTCAAGATTGTTTTGGCTATTCAAAGTCTTTTGTGATTCCGCATGAATTTTAAGATTCTTTGTTCTAGTTTGGAGAAAAATGCTGTCGGTGCTTTGATAGGGATTGCATTAAATGCATAGATTGTTTTGGGTAGTATAGATATTTTAACAATATTTAGTCTTCAAGTTCATAAGCAGGAAAATGAAAAGGATGTCCACTCTCACCATTATTATTCAACATAGTACTGGAAGTCCTTGCAACGGCAACCATACAACAAAAAGGGATGAAAGGTATCCAAATTGGAAAAGAAGAAGCCAAACTGTCTCTCTTTGCAGATGACATGATATTCTATATGGAAAACCTAAAAGAATCCACCCAAATTACTAGAAGTTATAGAACAATACAGTAATGTGGCGGGATATAAAATCAATGCTCAGAAATCAGTCACATTTCTATACACGAACAATGAGACTGAAGAAAGAGAAATTATGGAATCCATTCTATTTACAATAGCACCAAAAATCATACGTTACCTCGGAATTAACAAGAGATGCAAAGGATCTATATTCTAGAAACTACAAATCATTCCTGAAAGACATTGAAGAAGACACAAAAAGATGGAAAAATATTCCATGCTCATGGATTGGAAGAATTAACATAGTTAAAATGTC
>NW_023208407.1:828-1177 GCF_002007445.2 Ailuropoda melanoleuca
CAGAGCAATCTACACTTTCAATGCCATCCCGATCAAAATACCAATGACATTTTTCAAAGAACTGGAACAAAAAGCCATTAAATATATGTGGAACCAGAAAAGACCCTGAATCACCAAGGAATTGTTGAAAAGGAAAAACAAAGCTGGGGGCATCACGTGGCCAGATTTCAAGTTGTACTACAAAGCTGTGATCACAAAGACAGTATGGCAATGGCACAAAAACAGACACATAGACGAATGGAACAGAATAGAGAACCCAGATATGGACCCTCAGCTCATTGGGCAACTAATCTTTGATAAAGCAGGAAAAAACTTCCAGCGGAAAAAGGACAGTCTCTTCAATAAATGG
>NW_023208409.1:0-537 GCF_002007445.2 Ailuropoda melanoleuca
TTTCTAAAAGCCACATCCACTGCATCAAGTTCAAGAACAACAAAGGCTGTCCTGCAAGAGAGTCTCTAGGTATGCATCAATAACAAAAACAAGAACACAGCAGGCACGACTTAGGGAGCACTTACGATGCATCAGGTATCCTGGCAAATATTTTACATCATCACATGTAATTTTAAGAGATGGTTCTCAGAATCCCTGTGCTCATGCTTCAAGACAATGCATTTATTTCCTTTTACAAAAATCCAATAGACCCCAGAATATGCTTCTCATTCAATAAATCCTTTGTTTACATACAGCAAGTAATGGTTTGGGAGCCTGGCACATCCAGGTGTGGTTTATAGCTGACTCGAATTTGTCAAACTGATTTTGGCAAGTTCTATGGTCTCTGAGCGCCTCTCTGTTCTCATCCATGAAATGAACATTCCCAGAACTTCCTTCCCCAGAACTCTTCAGAGGATTACGTACGACACCGTGCGTGAGTGAATGTGTGTGTGCAATGCCCAGGACCTGGCCTTGCACGTGCACAAGAGCTAACCA
>NW_023208410.1:0-537 GCF_002007445.2 Ailuropoda melanoleuca
CCCCCCTTTCTTTATCCCTTTCTTCTCCTACCGATCTTTCTAGTTCTTATGTTCCATAGATGAGAGAAACAGATGAGAGGGTCAGACACCAAAGTCCAGGGTCCCAGCAGGATTGGTAAAAAGTGGGAGCCTGCCAAGCCTTGAGACGGAAAAGATTGATCAGCTTGCTGGAAAAATAGTTAGCTTTTCTTTTTCTTTTCTTTCTTTTTTTTTTTTTCTTTAAGGGGTTTGGAATAATATACGAAAAAGAGATAGTGTCCTCTTTGGCACCAGGCTAGTGGCTTACTTTTGAGTCTGTATTTTGGTTTCAAGCAAGCCATCATCTCCTTATTGATAAATCCGATGGGTGGTGGCCTCAGTCTGTTCTAGCATTCTGTTGGAAGTGGTCTAGAGCCCAGGCTGGAGGTGAGCAGCAGCCATTCCATGTTCAGTTTCCCCAGCCAGCCATGACTTTTAAACTGCAGTGGGACAGGCATGCCAATAGAAGTGGGCTGTGGCTTTCTCTTTCTTTTCAGTTCATTTTTTGCCCTGCTGGGA
>NW_023208411.1:0-537 GCF_002007445.2 Ailuropoda melanoleuca
CTGCAGTCAGAAGAGAAAAGGACTCAGCCCAGACCTGGCTGGGAAGAGGGGGAGGGAAGCTTACTCCAAGCAGGCTCCGTCTGACTTCACAGAGCCCGAGACAGCCAGCAGCCACTTCGGATGGAAAGCTGCCTGAGCTCCATCGAGTGCTTTTCCAAATGCAGCCCTGGGAAGCCGTGGCTGTGTCTGTAACAAAGCCAGCCGTGCCCCCAGATAAGCCTTTTGTAAGGCCGGTTGCTCCATTTTGTTTCACATAATTTATTGCTCAGTACATATCGATAATACAATTGTCAGCCCAGCAGACATTTTCCATTTTAATAGTTCACAGGAGATACCACGTTATTGAGCCTACACCACTAAATAAAAAACTCGTTTGTCAGGGGAGCACGCAATGGCTTTTAACGGACACAGCCAAACACCTGCTACTAGTTAGGGAAGAAAAATAGCCATCCTGCCACAAGGATGTTTGGAAGCGGCCTCGAAACACTCTGTTTTAGGGATTAGCAGGGCTCTCGGAAAACGGGGGGTGCCTTCTCC
>NW_023208412.1:0-537 GCF_002007445.2 Ailuropoda melanoleuca
CGGCAGCAGCAACGGCGGGAGGGCTTCCCCCTGGGCACCGCCCGCGCCGACCCCCTGAGCGCCCGCCTCCCGGTAGGCCTGGTCCGAGGTCTGGCAGTGACAGAGCCAGGCACCCCCTGCCCGAGCGCCCGCCGCAGCACCACGCCGGCCCTCCTGCAGCGTCCCAAGCTTCCCGCAGCCTTGGCCGGGCGTTGCCCCGGGACATCAAGATGGAGCCTGAGCGCAAAGGGCCGGAGGGGGAAGAGGGGGCCAAGCTGGTGGAGCAGAAGAGAAGGAAGAAAAAGGAGATAGAAGAGAGAATGTCACTAAAGGAGCCCACAGAACAAATCCTGAAGTGGCAGGAGAAGCTTTGGGCCCTAGAGGAAGAGAAGCACCAGCTTTTCCTGCAGCTCTAGAAAGTTTTACGGGAGGAAGAGAAGCGGACGCGAAAGGAGCAGAGTGACCTGAGCGCTCCGACAACAGCTGCGCCTCCGCAGCGCCTGGACGTTCACACAGGAACTCACCTTCTCCGCGTGCAGACGAGCCCTTGGAGGACAC
>NW_023208413.1:0-537 GCF_002007445.2 Ailuropoda melanoleuca
TAATTTTTAAATCTATAATTCACAGAAAGTATTTTAGAAATCCTAACTCATATCACTATGGAAAACAAATCCTAAGTTTATTTCTGTATTTAAATTTGATCATTCAGAAGAATGATGGTCCATTCATGTACTACCATTAACATATAGAACATTTTTCTTATGCCAGAAAATTTTCTTGTTTCTCTTATCTCAATTTTCTCATTTGGAAGCAATCATATTTCTAGGGTATTTTTCCCCTTGAAATATTAGTTTTGGCTTAAACATACACACACCCACATACACACCTTCATTTATATGGATTTTTTTTGTCCTGCTTCTTATACTCTGGATTGTATCTTCAGATTCACCCATGGTCTTGAGTGTAAGGATAATTTACTTTTTTTTTTTATTGCTGGGTAAAATTCCTTTTCCCTCTTTTCCTTCCTTATGTGAATTAATCAAGCATTTTTTCCAATTTTGCATTTTATTTTCTCTATTGGCAATGTAGGTATAACTTTTTATTAGCTTTTATGATTATTTTCTTGAACTAATATATGA
>NW_023208414.1:0-537 GCF_002007445.2 Ailuropoda melanoleuca
TTTCAAGCTAGTTTCAGTGTTCATTATATAATGTTTTAATAGTCTGCCACATCCCAGGGTCTTGAAGCATAAATTCACAAATCTTAAGTTCAAAACATAATGGGTGTGGTTTCCAAAGGAAATTCTAGGGATTGTTATACAAGCAAAAAGTGGAGAAGGGCTACTGGGATGGTGGAAACTGTAAACATCCTTTCGAGGAGTACCTGCCACCAGTTACTGCTGGCAACTCTTTCTGCGACTGCTTATGAAGCCAGTTGGTAAATACACAGTGGTATTGTATTTATTTAGCATTTCAGTATAACATTGTTTCCCTGGATATGTTTACTGAAGAATTGTTTGAAGCAAATAAAGCTTTAAGTGCATACAAATATTTTTATAGTAGAACAGGGCCTTAACATAAACATCTGAATCATCATGTTAAAGACAACTTGAAATAGAGCCCACAGTCTGAATATATCCCTAACCCAACCACCCACAGCCATGGAAGCAAAACTTAAGCAGTTCTGATTTCCCTGAATTGCTGACTCTGACTTCAAA
>NW_023208415.1:0-5696 GCF_002007445.2 Ailuropoda melanoleuca
AGAATCAACAGGTCTGGGGACTCTGGGAGTCCCTACCCAGGCACAGTGGACAGATCTCAAAGGTTCATTTATTATGTCAACTTGACTGGGCCATGCAGAGTCCAGACATTCGGTCAACCATTTTTTTGGGTGTGTCGTGATGGTGTTTCCAGAATTAATGCTTGAATCAACAGACTTCTCCCTAATGTGGGTGGGCTTCATCCAGTTAGCTGAGGGCCTGAATAGAATCAAAAGGCTGATCCTTCCACGATAAGAAAGAACACCCGTCTGACTGCATTAAGCTGGGATCAACCTTTTTCCTGCCTTTGGACTCAAACTGAAACATAGGTTCTTCTTGAGTCTCAAGCCTGCTGGTTTTCAGACGAACTTAAGCCATTAGTTCTTACGGTACCCAAGCTTCTGGACTCCAACTGGAACAATACCATCAGCTCTCCTGGGTCTCTAACTTGCCAACTTCACATCTTGGGACTTCTCAGCCTCGATAATCATGTGAGCCAATTCCTTATAATAAATCATGTATCTCCTATTGGTTCTGTTTCACTAGAGAACCATGACACACACACACTTTAACTTCCTTTCTCCATTTCAAGACTAAGGACCACAACCTAGCATACAGCCTATGAACCAATACTAATAATGTCTAAAACCAAACCCAGGACAAGATCCGAAGGAAAACTCAGTTTGGAAGTCATGTCCCATATGAAAGAGGCTAGGATTCATCTTGACGTTTCCATAGATCCTGCATAATAAAGTATAAAACCAAATACATATAAACTCAAAGTAACCAGCCTTCTGGAAGAAACATTAACACTCTCAAGAAGAAAAAACAAATAGTATTCAGTCAAGTATTAATAAACAAGACAAAAACATGTGATCCATAATCAAGGAGGGGGGAAGGATTCAATAGAACACCAACCCCAGGATGGACCAGATGTTAGATTTAGCAAACAAAGACTTTAAAGCAGCTATTTCACATGAAGAATTAGAAGAAAATACATTCAAAACTTTAAAGAACATATGCTCTTTAATGTGTGAACAGAGAGAATATCTGAAAAGCAGAAAAATTAAAACTACAAAAAAAGAACAAAAGGGAATTCTAAGAATGAAAAATATAATAACTAAATGAAAATTGTGTTGGACAGATTTAACAGCATACTGAAGATACCAGGAAAAAAAAAATCAGTAAACTGACAGAAAAACAGAAATTATCCAATTTAGGGGCACCTGGCTGGCTCAGTCAGTGGGGCATGTGACTCTTAATCTCAGGGTTGTAAGTTTGAGCCCCATGCTGGGTGTAGAGATTACTTAAAAATAATTTTAAAATCTTTAAACAGGGGCACCCGGGTGGCTTAGTCATTAAGCTTCTGCCTTTGGCTCAGGGCGTGATCCTGGCGTTCTGGGATCGAGCCCCACATCAGGATCCTCCACTGGGAGCCTGCTTCTTCCTCTCCCACTCCCCCTGCTTGTATTCCCTCTCTCACTGGCTGTCTCTCTCTGTCAAATTAATAAATAAAATCTTTAGGGGCGCCTGGGTGGCACAGCGGTGAAGCGTTTGCCTTCGGCTCAGGGCGTGATCCCGGCATTGTGGGATCGAGCCCCACATCAGGCTCCTCTGCTATGAGCCTGCTTCTTCCTCTCCCACTCCCCCTGCCTGTGTTCCCTCTCTCGCTGGCTGTCTCTATCTCTGTCGAGTAAATAAATAAAGTCTTTAAAAAAAAATTAATAAATAAAATCTTAAAAAATAAAATCTTTAAACAAAAATTATCCAATTTTACTACAAAGAAAAAAGAGACAAAAAAAGAAGAGATTCTCAAAGACCTGCAGAATATAAAATGTTCTAACACACCTATAAGTGAAATCACAGAAGACTCTGAGAAAGGGCAGAAAAACGAAGTGAAGAAATCATGGCTAAACAACTCTCAAATTAAAACCACACCAAGGCACATCGTGGGCAAACAGCTTAAAACCAAAGATAAAGAGAAAATCCTGAAAGCGGCCAAAACGCAAAAAGATATTACAGATACAGAACAATATAGTAAAGTCAATGACATCTCATCAGAAACAATGGAAGCCAGGAAACAGTGGAACACCACCATTCAGGTGCTGAATGACAAAAACTATCAATCTGGAAATCCTACGTGCAGTGAAAATAACGTTCAATCACGAAGGCAAAATGAAGACATTTGCAAGATTTTTAAAAATCTGAAAGAATTCTCTGCCAGGAAACCTACACTATGAAAAATGCTAAAGAATTTCTGACTGAGGGGAAATGAGAGTGGATGGAAACACAAATCTACGCAAAGGAGTAAAACGTGCCTGAAATGGTAAATAAGCAGTTAAATTTTCATAAATACATTTTCCTTCTCATAATTTAATTAAAAGACTATTGATTGTTTATTTATTTATTTATTTATTTATTTATTTATTTATTTATTTATATATTTATGCGACAGAGATAGAGACAGCCAGCGAGAGAGGGGACACAAGCAGGGGGAGTCGGAGAGGAAGAAGCAGGCTCATAGCAGAAGAGCCTGATGTGGGGCTCGATCCCATAACGCTGGGATCACGCCCTGAGGCGAAGGCAGACGCTTAACCGCTGTGCCACCCAGGCGCCCCGACTATTGATTGTTTAAAATAAAAACTCTAAGTTGGAGTTTAAAACATGTACTTAAAGCAAAAATCATAAAATTGGAAGCTGGAGTTTATAATGTAACAAGTACGTAGGAATAAAAACCATGGCAGCAATTGTACGAAGTACAATAGGAGGCAGGTAAAGAGACTGATAATGTTTATGGTTATCACATCTGGGAAATGGGGAATAAGAAGTGGAAAGTCAGTGACTTTAATATTTGAAAACAGAGATGCACTGCCCTCAAAATACAGAACACCTTCAGCAGTTTCATGAAGATTTCATACACAGTAATTACAACACAGAAAAAAACCCTCCATCACAACAGGAATCCAACAGATAAGCCAAGGAACAAGAAATAACAGGACTACCTGAAAAGATCTTTAAAATAAACATCTTGAGATGTTTAGAGAAATAAGAGTCTAAAGGGTGACAAAAATTAGGCNCAAAATATACATCTTGAGATGTTTGGAGAAATAAGAGTCTATTTTAAAGGGTGACAAAAATTAGGCAGGTTCAAGAAAGATTAAAATTAATACACACACACACACATTTACGTTCATGACTAGCTCACAACTTCAAAAACCCTTGACTGGTACCTTCCATTCTAAGTGTGAACATTTTTTTTTTTTTTAAACAAAACACTGTTTAATGTGTGTGTTCCTATCTTATCCAAAGTGAGCTAGCTATAATTGTCCAAAATTAGCTAAAATACAGTATAGCTTAATAATAAAAAAAAAGGCCAACTATAACATATTTTCAAGTTTGACACAACCAAGCAACTTTAAGAAAAGTATAATCATAAGTGTATTTTTCACTACCACCCTGCAATCTGTACCTTCTCAGTCATTAAAATTCCTAGATTGCTAAAATAAGTGCCAATAATTTAGATCATTTTTCTAAATTTAGATTCATTTTTAATAAACACTTGATAAAAATTACCACTGTCAGCTGGAGCCAGCCCTAAAAGAATAACCTCTGTTATTTAGAGACAAGCTGCTTAAAACCATTATTATAAATGACACACAAGGTGGTGAAATTTGGGGCGAAGTCTCCCAATCTGGCTAACAAGATTGGATAATCAAGCTCACACTGAAAAGTTATAAGATATACTGTGAATTCTTGCTGTAATGGGAAGCATACTCATGATATATCTAAAAGTTACTCTTTCAAAAGCCACCTTCCTACTCTTTCATATAACTTATGGGAGTGTAAGTTGAAAATGTCACCCCCTCCAAAAAAAAGTTCACATTCAATCTACAGATGTTATATTTGGAAAAGTGTAGTTGCAAATGTGATGATGATTAAAAGAAAGATCCTGAGATGAGGAGATATCCAGGTGGGCCCTAAAAGCCATCACAAGGGTCCCTGAAAGAGAGGGATAGGGGGAGATTTGACACGTAAGAGAAAGTGATGTGACCATGGAGGGAGAGACTGGATGATGTGGCCACACATCAAGGAATGCTGGCAACCACCAGAAAATGGAAGAGGCAAGGAAGAGCTGGTGTCCTAGAGACTCCTGCCTCAGGAAGCAGAGCCCTAGCCCTCCAGACACTGATTTCAGCTCAATGGTTCCGATTTCAGGCTTCTGACCTCCAGAACTGTGAGAAAATAAATTTCTATTGTTTTCAGCCACAAAGTTTCTGGTGATTTGTTACAGCAGCCACAGCTAACTAACACAAGAAAGACATTTTTAAATTTTCTTAAAATATGGACATTCTATAGACATCATGTATAAGAAATGTTCTAATCTGTATCTGTATTCATGGATGATGTAAAAAAAAGTGTGCTTAATTTATGTCAGCATCTCATTTGGGATGATTTGCAATCTTACTGCTTTCTGAGGAGTTCCTTTCAAGCTTTAGAAAGACATAACCACTGGGAGACATATAGTGTAAAATCCACTCCCCCTCAACTCATACTCATTAAAACCCAATATGGAACAGTTCAAGAAAGTTCTCCCATCATCTAACATCTTTTTCACTGCTTTAGCCCTAACATTCGGTACATTATTTGTCAAATAAATCAAACTTCCTATTTCCTATGAAGATTTACTGCTACCAAATGTTGCATATTTTCCATACCACTCATCCCCTTAATATACTCTGCAGCTTCATAATCAACCCACAGATCTCTAGCCTTAGTATCACAAAAGGAAGGAAGGGAAGGGAAGGCCTGATGTGTCCTGTGAAGCTATTTCCCCGGGAAAAGCCACTTTTTTGATAATATATGCACAAGCCAGGGTTGGCTCCAATACCACCAACAGCTTCGAGGTTTTAAAATCCCATGCTCCTTGCACTAACGAATACTGCCTCTCTCGACTCACAGAACCACTGGAACTGAGTAAGGTGACACACAGCACATAGTCTGCACCAGTGAATTCAGCTCTGCTTCTCTTTACTTCAGGGAAGGGGACATATCCTTCACCTGCGCAAGCTTGTCCATCATTTTACCTGCCTACAATGTCCTGGCAACTGAACTAGGGGAGAGAGAGGAGTCTTCCGGGTACCTCGCAGAGGCTGGGCTCTCTCAGGGAAAAAGAAAAGGGGAAGTCAGTCCTGTCTCAAGCTGTGCTCTTCACCTCACATGACCTCTCCCTTCCTCTGAGAGTGAACATCATATTCAGAACCTGCCCTGTTAACGGTTGTAGGATTCATTCTTGAAAAAGAAAATGTTTTAAGAACATTATCCTGATTTCTTTTGAAGTCTCCTCTTCTCTACTAGGTTGTAACTTCCCTATGGGCAGAGACTAGGTCATATTCAGGCTGGCACAGCCAAAGTGCAAAGCACAAAATTTCCCCACACAGATGACACTGAAGTCATCAAGTTGACATGTGGTATCTTAATCATGTGAAAACAGAAGTACGTCAATTATTTGGCTTCTTCTGCTATTGGTAGTTATGCTGGGCAGATAACTTCTTCTGAATCCCTGTTCAATTACGCAATATCAAGAGACCTAGATTTCTACCTGACAGTTATTTCCCAGGTTTTTTCTGAATGGAGAGAGCAGCACTTACCTTTCAGGACCATGGAACAAACAAATTAGCTCAACAGCTGGTGTAGACTT
>NW_023208416.1:0-537 GCF_002007445.2 Ailuropoda melanoleuca
TATATAGAGAAATATTATTTAAACTCACTGAAACATAGATGAGAAGAAGTATTTCAATACTCTTTTAAAATAAAGTTGGTGTAAAATAAAATGAAGTTGGTATAATATTATTGCTAGAATAACATGTTAAAAAAGCAGCAATATAGTCTGTTTTTTCTTACAAATATCAATGCAAAAACTCCAAATAAATAAAACCTAGAAACATATTAAAATAACACTTGCAATTAAAATATGTTTCAAAACAAGAATGCAATGATCTTTCAAAATCAGATCAAATGGTATATTTCACAATTGTAGTCCTAAAAGAAGAAAGCTATTTCCATAAATGTTTGAAAGGCATTAAAAATTCAACAAGACATTAAATCCCTACATGTATTCCTAATTGAATATATGTCTTTATAGATTAACTACATTTTTATTCAAAAATATACATTTTTTCATATTTTAAATCTTTTATGTAAATGAAATTAAACTATGCATATCTTTTTGTAACATTTTTTTAAGTTCCACATTATGATATTTAACTATGTTGATACT
>NW_023208417.1:0-537 GCF_002007445.2 Ailuropoda melanoleuca
AAGATGTATGGAAATTCCAGGAGGATGATTAACATTCCTATAGGAGAAAATCCGGACAGATGAACTCAAAATTTTATCCTGAACTCTTGTTTTACAGAGTAGCAAAACAAAACACCTGTTTGAATCGCTGTCTTATTGGGCTGTAAATGCATGTGTAGATGAGAGATAGACACACTTTCTTGATAAGTTTATACAGTAAGGACAAATTTAAGGAAGCACTCTAGTATTTGTATATTATGGTGATGAAATGACTTGTATTTTGAGGTATTTTGGGGGCTTTTTTCCCAGTCCCTTGAATAAGTGATATTTGGGATAGGAAATGGAAAAACATATATAGTGAATGATGATTGTTTTGATTCAGAATAATCTGAAAGCTTCTCCTGACCCTGTTTAGCTATGTGTCAACCATAACTTCCAGAACTCTTTGCTATGTGTCACCCATAACTTTAGATGTAATACATTAATTATGATTACAAAAATCAGAGCAAGAATGTCAAATTTATTCTTAATAAGAAGTGGACTAAGGTAAAAAAAAAA
>NW_023208419.1:0-230 GCF_002007445.2 Ailuropoda melanoleuca
AAGGATCCTTTATCCAGCAAGGCTGTCATTCAGAATTGATGGAGAAATAAAGACATTCCAGAATCTCCAGTTATTAACCAATTTCATAACCACGAAACCAGCCCTACAGGAGATATTAAGGGGGGTTATATAAAGGTAAAAAGGCCCCAAGAGTGATACAGAGCAGAAAGTCACAACCGACACAAAGACTTTACTGGCAACATGGCATCATTAAAATCATATCTCTCAGT
>NW_023208419.1:723-847 GCF_002007445.2 Ailuropoda melanoleuca
GAGTTGGGCCTCATAGATATATATACAACACTACACCCCAGAACCAAAGAATACTCATTCTATTCTAACGCCCATGGAACATTCTCAAGAATAGATCATGCTCTGGGACACAAAACAGGTCTCA
>NW_023208419.1:960-1249 GCF_002007445.2 Ailuropoda melanoleuca
CACTTGGAGGCTAAGAACCATCCTGCTCAAGAATGACTCGATAAACCAGGAAATCAAAAAGCAATTTAAACAATTTATGGAGACCAATGAGAATGAAACGGTCCAAAACCTATGGGATACTGCAAAGGCAGTCCTAAGGGGGAAATACATAGCCATCCAAGCCTCACTCAAAAGAACAGAAAAATTTAAGATGCAGTTTTTATATTCTCACGTCAAGAAGCTGGAACAGCAACAGAGGGACAGGCCTAACCCACTCACGAGGAAGCAGTTGACCAAAATTAGAGCAGAA
>NW_023208419.1:1573-1814 GCF_002007445.2 Ailuropoda melanoleuca
AGGCCAATTAATTATGAGGAGATTGAGTCAGTGATAAACAACCTTCCAAATAACAAAACTCCAGGCCCGGACAGTTTTCCTGGGGAATTCTACCAAACATTTAAAGAAGAAATAATACTATTCTCCTAAAGTTATTTCAAAAAATAGAAACAGAAGGAAAGCTACCAGAATCATTCTATGAGGCTAATATTACCTTGATCCCCAAACCAGGCAAAGACCCCCTCAAAAAAGGAGAATTACA
>NW_023208420.1:0-537 GCF_002007445.2 Ailuropoda melanoleuca
GATGAAGACTGAGAACTGCCCCCTGGGTTTGGCAGCATGGGAGTGGCTGGTGACCTTGAGAAGATCAGTTTCGGGAAAGTGGCAGATAGAAAGCTGAGTGGCGTGGGATCGAGGAAGGAAAACAGGGAGCCGGCCGAGTGGGAGTACAGTATGGCTCTAGAGCCGTTTTTAGCTCTCACTTTAAATGGAAAGATGGCGAATTTAAAGAAGGGTCAGCATATTGGGTCCAACGCAGGAGCAGAGTTGATCTGGAAGACCCTGTATGGGGGAGCTGATCAAACTAAGGTGTGGTGGATTTCCCAGCAGCCTCCCAAATGAAATTTTGGCCTGTCCCTGGAGGAGTGGGACCTAGGGAGTGGTTCCATTTTTGCTATGGCCAACAGGAAACTTAGAACCAAATGTGTACCCCAATATTAGTAACCACACCGAATCTCATCCAATCCATGTCTTCCCCTTTGGCTCTTTTCCCAGCCTGTCCGTATTGTACTGATCTTGCTCTCCACACCCGCACTCCCACCCCCCCCACCGTCCACACTC
>NW_023208421.1:0-537 GCF_002007445.2 Ailuropoda melanoleuca
AAGCACAAAACTCAACAGAATTTTCTTGTGCATCCCCACTTTCTCTCCTTCGGTCCCTAGAGCTCGCCTCGATCAAAGCTTCACCCTCACTGCTCCAGCCAGACAGCTCTTGCCAAGGCCCCCAGTGACCTGCACACTGTTAGAGCCAACGTGCCATTCTCAGACACATCTCACATGACCTTGAAGCAGCATTGGCTCCTGTCCACCACGTGCTCCCTCTGGAAACACTGCCGCCAGTGGGCTTCTGGATACTTCTGTCGTTTGGTTTTCCTCCTTCTCAGACTCCTTTACCAGTGCCTTCTCATTTCACCAATCTCTTCATTTTAGAAGGCTCCAGAGCTTAGATCTTGACCTCTTCTCTTTTCTCTCTATATTCACTCCTCTATAGTATGCATGAATATGCAGCTGATAACAAACCCATACCTTCTGACCAGGCCTCCCCGTTGAACTAGGCACCAGCTTATACAGCACACACACTCACATGCGTGGTAGGTAATCTAAGGGTAGGAATTCTAAAGTAAATTCCAGTCTCCTCCC
>NW_023208422.1:0-537 GCF_002007445.2 Ailuropoda melanoleuca
TCTGGCAAAGGAAACAAGCATTCGTGTCCAAGAGGCAGAGAGGACCCCTCCCAAGATCAATGAGAACAGACACACACCACGTCACATCATAGTGCAATTCGCAAATATTAGATCCAAGGATACAGTCTTGAAAGCAGCCAGGGAGAAGAGAATTCTCATGTACAGAGGGAGGAACATCAGAATAACGTCAGACCTGTCTACAGAAACCTGGCAAGCCAGGAAAGTTTGGCATGGTATTTTCAGAGCTCTAACTGAGAAGAACATGCAGCCAAGGATCCTTTATCCAGCAAGGCAGTCATTCAGAATTGACGGAGAGACAAGGACCTTCCAAGACCAGCAGAAACTGAAAGAATATGTGACCACCAAGCCAGCCCTCCAACAAATATTAAGGGGGGTTCTATAAAGGTATAAAAGACCCCAACAGTGATACAGAACAGAAATTTACAATCTAACGAAACAAAGACTCCACAGGCAACATGACATCATTAAAATCATGTCTCTCAATAATCACTCTCAATATGAATGGCCTAAATGCTC
>NW_023208423.1:0-537 GCF_002007445.2 Ailuropoda melanoleuca
TTCTCACATACACAAATCTATTTTCTTTTACTTCATTGAAAATGATTTTATTAACGATGCGAAAATCTTTGCTAATTTTAATATATGGATCATCTTAGAGTTAGACTCAGTTATTTGTCTTCTCCTGCAAATAAGGTTCCAGTTTCATATGTAAGGTAATTTTGGATTATATCCTGGGCATCATGAATATTAACTTGTTGAAAATGGAGATTCTATTATTTTTCTCCAATGAGACTTGGTTATTTTGCTTTAATAAGTGCATAACTTGGTTGGACATAAACTGCTAACTGTTCCTGAAATGATAGTTTCAATTTCAATGCAAATGTTCTCTCTTTAGCTGAGTTTCTTTGCATATGCTTCGTGCATGTATTGTTCAGGGGTAAGCCAAAGATTGTTCAGATAGAATTCAGAAATCGTTCTCTGCTTTTTCTTTGAAGGATCTCCCACTCGACTTCCATTGCTGTAGTTTCCCGGACTTGGTACTCTAGTTACCCAAACAAGAAAGCCTCCAATTATTTTTCCATTGGTACCTCCAGC
>NW_023208424.1:0-537 GCF_002007445.2 Ailuropoda melanoleuca
TTTATTAATCTACATGGTGACCCTATGAGACACATTCTATTATCATTTTATAGATGAGAAAACTAAAGTGCAACGAAGGTAGGTAAATCATTCAAGGTTATATAACCAGTAAATGGTGGAGACAGGATTTAAACCTAAGCAGCTTGACTCCCGAACATTTTAAACCATTTTTCCAAAAAAAAAGGTTACGTCACTATTGGTTTTATCACTCCAGTGAGAATTACGTTGAATAGAGGGTATATGGCTTCTAATTGTAACACCTTGTCTCCTAGTTCTCAATTAGGGTACAATTATTATAAGTTTGTGGGGTTTTAATTTTTACTATCCATTAAAAGGAAATTTTAAAAAACATGTAAATTGTTGGTTGGCTTTGTTATTTGGTCAAGAATTCCCAGGTTTGTCCATCAGAAGACCATGTATTACTCCAAAAAGCATTAGGGTTAAAATTTTATATAAGGTAAAGTAAGTTTACAGAATGTTACTTGTAATGTCTCCTTCCAGATTCATAACAAAACATTAATATTTTGAAGATTTTGC
>NW_023208425.1:0-537 GCF_002007445.2 Ailuropoda melanoleuca
TTTTTATATAATAACCGTAGGAACACAATAAAGAGGTAGTAATAACGACGTTAAGGAGATGAATTATTCTAAATGGGAAATAAATTGCCCTGGCTGCTAGGGATGACGGGGCCTGGGGCTGACTCCCAGCTCCCAGCTGTAGCCCAGGGCGCAGACGGGCTGCCCCGCATCGGCACGCAGCCCTTGCCGAGTATTTTTAATAACTGATACTCATTTCTAAGAAATGTATCATCACTTGATTAACTCAATTTTCTAAGAAACAAAATACGCTCAAATCATTGTTGAATATCCTCTTTAGGGATCCACATCAGGGACCACGGCGTACTTCAATCTACCCACTAATGAGATCATTTTGTAAACTGAGTATTTAATTTTCATGGGATCCAATCCAACATCGACTGACTAAAGGGATTCCCTTTATAACTAAAAGTACTAGAGTAGGTTTCCGTTAGTTTCTAGCTAAGCTCAGCGGCATCTGCAAGGTGAATACAAGAGTTCAAGGTCAAGCTGCCCTGCTGTGGTGGCCAGGGCAGCTCT
>NW_023208426.1:0-3794 GCF_002007445.2 Ailuropoda melanoleuca
CTCCAAAGGCAAGGGAAACAAGCAAAAGTGAAATTTTGGGACTTCATCAAGATAAAAAGCTTCTGCACAGGGGCGCGTGGGAGGCTTAGTCTTTAAGCGTCTGCCTTTGGCTCAGGGAGTGATCCCAGCGTCCTGGGATTGAGCCTCGCATTGGGCTCCCTGCTCCGCTGGGAGTCTGCTTCTTCCTCACCCACTCCCTCTGCTTGTGTTCCCTCTCTCACCGCTGTCTCTCTCTGTCAAATAAATAAATAAAATCTTTAAAAAAGTTTCTGCACAACAAAGGAAACAGCCAACAAAATTAAAGGGCAACCCAGAGAATAGGAGAAGATATTGGCATATGACATTTCAGAAAAATGACTGTTATCCAAGCTCTATAGGACTTATCAAACTCAACACCAAAAAAACCAAAAAACCCAGTCAATAAATGGTAGGAGACATAAGAAGACACTTCTCCAAAGAAGACAAATAATGACTAACAGACACATGAAACAATGTTCAACACCATTAGCCATCCGAGAAATTAAAATCAAAACCACCATGAGATACCACATTACACCAGTTAGAATGGCAAAAATTGACAAGGCAAGAAAAAAATGGTGCAGAGGATGTGGAGAAAGGGAAACCCTCTTCCACTGTGGGTGGGAATGCATGTTGTTGCAGTCACATTGGAAAACAATATGGAGTTCCTTAAAAAGTTAAAACTGGAGGTACCCTATGACTCAGCAATTGCACTAGTAGGAATTTACAACAAACAGATACACATGTAGTGAAAAGAAGGGTCATATGCACCCCAATGTTCCTAGCAGCAATGTCCACAATAGCCAAACTGTGGAAGGAGCTGAGATGCCCTTCAACAGAAGGATGGATAAAGAAGATATGGTCCGTACACACAATGGAGTATTACTCAGCCATCAGAAAAGATGAATACCCACCATTTGCATCAACATGAATGAAACCCGAGGGGATTATGCTAAATGAACTAAATCAGCAGAAAAAGACAATTATCACTTGGTTTTACTAACATGTGGAATATAAGGAATAGTATGGAGGACTTTAGGAGAAAGAAGGGGAAAATGAAGGGGGAAATCAGAAGGGGGAGATGAACCATGAGAGATGATGGACTCCAACAAACAAACTGAGGGTTTTAGAGGGGATGCGGGTGGGGGGATGGGCAGGCCTGGTGAAGTTTATTAAGGAGGGCACAAATTGGGAGGAGTTAAGATGGCAGAGGAATAGGTGTCCCCTTTTTCAGCTGGTCCCCTGAGTCGAGCTGGATGTGCACCAGACCATAATGACAACCCACAGAATCAGCCTGAGACAAGGAAGATACATCTGGACCTCTAGAAATGAACATCTCCAGCACTGAGTATTGAGGTACAAAGAGGGGAGCTGTGAATCCGCACACAGATATCGGGCGATAAACTAAAGGGAGAGGGAGCTGATGAATTGGGCGCCGGGAAGCAATAGCCACCTACACTGGGGAGCAGGCCAGACTTGCGGACCTACACATACGAGAGAGCCGACTGAAACCATGAGCCTGGGAATGCCCGCGTGACCAGACTGAAAACGGGCGCTCCAGAGTGCGCGTGAAACACTGAAAGAGGGAGCTCAGGAGCACGCACAGAAACTGGGGCAGCAGGTGGTTTTAGACATGCAAAGAACAGAGACATGCCAGCCCTGGAAGTGAGGGCTGGGACATTGGCTGTGGGGTGCAGAACCCAGGACGCTGCAGGGTTTTCAGCAGCACCGACAGAAACAGAGTTAAAGAGGCCAGAAGTGCTCAGTGGAGAGCAGACTGCGATCTCTCTGCTCTGAGACAGAGGCTGGGATTTGGCCTCTGCTGCTCTGACTCTCAGAAGAGGCACAGCAAACCACCAGGGAAAGCCACTAGAGAACAAAAGCCTGGAAAGACCAGCTCACAGTGTGCCCATCCCCATCCCCCCTCACAGGGGACAGGGAGACTCTACCCAAACAGGGTTGCCTGAATATCTGCGCTGCAGGCCCCTTCCCCAGAAGTCAGGCTGAAAATTCAAGAAGCCCAAATCCCTAAGGTCCCTATAAAACAAGGGCACACTGCCTGGGTCCAGGTCAATAATTTGGGCTCTGGACAACCCCGCAACCTCTACTCATCAGAATGACAAGAAGGAGAAATCCCCCCCAGCAAAGAAAGGATAATGAGTCTGTGGCCTCTGCCACAGAACTAATGGATATGGATATAACCAAATTATCAGAAATGGAATTCAGAGTAACAATGGTCAACATGATGTGTAGACTCGAAAAAAGTATCAACAAAAATGTTAATGAGAATATAGAATCTCTAAGGGTGGAAATGAGAGTGAATCTGTCAGACATTAAAAATTCTATGGTGGGGACGGCACGTATTACATAGTGCACTGGGTGTTATAAGCATTTAAGGAGTCATCGAACTTTACATCAAAAACAAGGGATGTACTGTGGGGACCAACATAATATAATAAAAAATATTAAAAAAAATAAAAATGCTATGAATCAAATGCATTCAAAACTAGATACTCTGAGGGCCAGGGTACATGAGGCAGAATTAGTGAATTGGAGGATGGGATGGTAGAAGAGAAAGATAAGACAGAAACTTGGCTCAAAAAATCCAATCTCAGGAATATAGGTTACAGGAGATTACTGACTCACTGAACAATTCCAATGTCAGAATCATGGAAATCCCTGAGGGGGTGGAGAAAGAGAGAGGTCTAGAAGAGATATTTGAACAAATTGTAGCTGTAAACTTCCCTAATCTAGCAAAGGAAACAAGCATTCATAGGAAGATAGGTAGGAGAAGAAAGGGATAAAGAAAGGGGGGTAATCAGAAGGGAGAATGAAGCATGAGAGGCTATGGACTCTGGGAAACAAACTGAGGGCTTCAGCGGGGAGGGGGTGGGGGAACATGATAGGCTGGTGATGGGTAGTAAGGTGGGCACATACTGCAGGGTGCACTGGGTGTTATACGCAACTAATGAATCATCGAACTTTACGTCAAAAACCAGGGATGTACTGTATGGTGACTAACATAATATAATAAAAAAATTATATAAAAAAAGGTCTGTGTCCTGATGCCCCTCACTGTTGATTCCCTCTGCGACCCTGGTGTGCTGGTTCTACGTGGGGAGGGGCATTATATATTCTAATGGTAAAACCCTGTGACTCAGCTGGACTGGGTGTGGGATGGGACCCTCATGAGGTGTTCCAGAGATTACCTCATTCCTAAAGCACAGGACACCCCATGAGAAAGCTCTTCCCTGTTGCAGGTGCAGAGTGGGATGCGGGATTGGCAGCATCCTGGCTTCCGGGATCTGCTGGAACATGAGGTCCAAGATCACATCTGAGGGTCTGTGCTCAACCCGTGGAGACCAGGACACCCCATCAGTCAACCCAGCTGAAATCTGTGGGTGTTCAGAGACTCAGGATATGACCTCCTTCCTTTGGCTCATCCCATCACCTCAGGGCAAACTATAAATGAGGAGCTTGGCATTGGTAATTACGTAAAGTACTTGCTAATACAAGGAAACAAAGGATGCCCAGAGAAGGAACAATGAATACAGAAATGATGAAACAAACAAGAAAAGCAGTATATAACTATGAATTGTATCAGGAGTTCTCAGTGGAATCGAAGAAAGCAAACAATGTGAACCTGCTAATTTGTAACCTTACAAGAATCTTTCCCCTACGACCANACTTGGCATTGGTAATTATGTAAAGTACTTGCTAATACTAGGGAACAAAGGATGCCCAGAGAAGGAACAATGAATACAGAAATGATGAAA
>NW_023208428.1:0-537 GCF_002007445.2 Ailuropoda melanoleuca
AATGTGGCCTAGCAAGTTGTTAGCCAGCAAATGTATCTCCCCTTTCATCCTGCATACCTAAACTCAGGTTTTCAATGAACATCATTTCCTGTAGGTCTATAAAGGTCTAGGTATGAGATTTTTCCACTATGGTGCCAGGGCTACAGAAGAATGAAGGCACGGTCTCTTTAACTATAAAATCACAACACATGTGATAAATAAGGTAACCATTCTCTGAAGCTGCAGTTGTCTAATACACTCAAATGTCCCCCTCTCCCCCTTAGATTTACAACTATTTCCTTTGTGTTGCTAAAACTGAGTTAAAAATTGACAATAAGTCAGCGTTATCCTACACCATATAATAAAGCACTAAGTACAATATCATACATTGCTATTATAGAATTCTATAAAATCAATTATAGTATTGGGTTATAGATTCTAGTGATAAAAGGGGATTTTTTGTTTTGTTTTGCTTTTTGGCTTGCTTGTTTGTTTGCTTAACAACATTAGCAATATAGTCATGGGAACTAAACTGGAAAAACTAGAAACACCCCCCCC
>NW_023208429.1:0-537 GCF_002007445.2 Ailuropoda melanoleuca
CCAGAATTCTTTCTTTTGCCACATGCTAGCTTCAAATTCCCACTGTTCTAGAAGTTTCCAATGTTTATGATAAGTGATCTTCTGTATTAGATGGTCACAGAGGCTGAAAAAAAAAAGAAAAAAGAAAAATCCACACTTTGCACAAAATTTAACTTTGGATATTAATGTAACACTAATACCTTTCATAAGCTAAGCTGAACGCTTTAAAAATAACACAGTCTGTCAGCCTGCCTCATATGGAGCACTAAGCTTTCTAGAAGTGTGTATGGTCAAGTTAAATTTATTAGTCCCTAATAAAATAACGAGCTCAAAAGCTTGGAGGGTTTTTCACAGAATAAAAATAAATGAGCATAGCCTACCAAGGCTAAAAAGATATTCTCTTAACTTCTGCTAAAGAAAACTAGCAACAATTTGCCAGAGGGAACAAAAACAAGATTAGAAGCTGTCTCCACAGAGGTAGTGAACTTCAAAATCTTGACACAATAAATAGGCAATACTTAAGGTTGCTATTTAAAGTAAAAGCCTTCCTTTTTCTTC
>NW_023208430.1:0-761 GCF_002007445.2 Ailuropoda melanoleuca
AAGGAGAAGGAGCCCTGGGCACCGGTGTTGCTGTCCCAGGGCTGGAAGGGCCAAGGCGCCGAGAAGGAAGCAGGGGAGGAAGGGGCAGCCGTCCCCTGGGGCTCCTGGGCCAAGCTGCTGGGATCCCGCTGGCAGGCTCCAGGCCCCCNAGCCGTCCCCTGGGGATCCTGGGCCAAGCTGCTGGGATCCCGCTGGCAGGCTCCAGGCCCCCGTGTGGCCACGAAGCACACCCTCTCCTTGCACTTGGCACTGCTGCCCCGGGGCTGTGGGGCGCATCCTCCGTCCCCGGGCCAACCCACTGAAGGGCATACTTTCAGGACCTCTGAACTCAGCTCCTGGGGTCTCCACAATGTAGACCTGCGCAGGACTCCTCTGGCTCCCAAGCCCAGGTGCAAGATTCTTCTGGAGACAGACTCAAGGAGTCCGTGAAGGAGCTTGCCTTATGGGGTCTGGTTGGGCCTCCCTGTAGGCCAGAAGCTGGAAGGCCTAGAGCGCCTCCACGGCCCCATCTTTCCTTCCCCAAACACCCAGGCAGCTGGGCTCCAGTCCTTATGGAAACCAGAGGTCNGCCAGAGGTCCGTGGACCTACTGGCTCTAGGTGCTTCCCAAAGCTGGACGCCTCACTCTCCCCAGGCTGCACTGGGAGGGCTCTCGGGGGGCTTGGGGCAAGTCTGAGGCACTTTGGTGCCGGTGAGCTGGGAAACAATGGCAAAAGGAAAAATTAAATTTCCTTAAAGCCTGTATACCACTGAAAAGTCCTT
>NW_023208431.1:0-537 GCF_002007445.2 Ailuropoda melanoleuca
TGCAGAGCTGTTTGTTGTGTAGTCTCTTTAATGGCAGGGACTCAGTTTCCTCTTGCCCTCTGGCTCTTCCAGAGTGGAGCCTGCTGATTTTTAAAGTTCCAGGTGCTAAGTCCCAATTGTAAGAACTCACAGAATTAGTCCTCTGTGGTTTCCAAAGCCAAATATTATGGGGATTCATCTTACTTGTGTGGGTTTCCCATGCCTGGGGTGCTTGGTGTGAGGGTCTGTTTCCTCTCTTCATGCACATGGCGTCCTCCCTCCATGGACAGTCCCATGGGTTCATGTAGCTTCCACCATGTCTTTACCCTTCCTACCCTCTTCAATGTGGTGTTGTCTTTACATTTAGATATGGAGAGTCTGTTCTGCCAATCTTCAGGTCATTTTCTGGGTTATTTACATTGATGTGGGTATTATCTAGTTGTATCCTTGGTACAAGGTGAGCTTAGGATTTTCCTATTCCACCATCTTCCCCAGAAGTCCCATTGGATCTTTTAAAATTAACCTTGATAACCATCATGGTTTGTAAAATAGCATCCA
>NW_023208432.1:0-537 GCF_002007445.2 Ailuropoda melanoleuca
TGTTGGGCATTGGAGGGTGGGAAGAAATGAAACAACAAAGCAGTTGCTTCTCTGCAATTCATTCCCAGAGCCTGTTAATTTCGGCCACACCCTCATCTAGTCATCTCTACTGTGGACAGACCAGGTGGCAGAAACTAGATCAGACATAAGGAATTTCTAAGCTGGGGGACGATGTATACTTGAAGTACCAAACCATGAATGCTGTGTGGTCTTCATTACTTGCAATCACTGAGGATAAACACTCCATGTGCTCTGGAGAGGGATAGAGAGGCTGTGCCATTGCAGTGTGGACCTCAAATGACTTCAAATAGAAGGTTCGAGTACCAGTGTTTTGGAAGTTCTGAAAACACATGCCCTGCTGCCAGTTTTTCCACTGAAAGAACCAGGACTTATGGACCTGCTTGATGAATCCCAGTCATCCAGCCCATCACAGCTTTGTGAAGCTCTCTCTCAATCTGGGGCACACGGGCAGCAGGAATGTATACAACAATCCAAGGGTGACTAGGGCACCTGTTCATGCCATGTCTGTGTC
Organism: Ailuropoda melanoleuca; assembly: GCF_002007445.2. Taxonomy (NCBI): domain Eukaryota; kingdom Metazoa; phylum Chordata; class Mammalia; order Carnivora; family Ursidae; genus Ailuropoda; species Ailuropoda melanoleuca. Next base: position 533 of record NW_023208432.1, read on the forward strand.
TTGCC
>NW_023208433.1:0-537 GCF_002007445.2 Ailuropoda melanoleuca
TGTGTGTGTGTGTGTGTGTGTGTGTGTGTGTGTGTGTGTGTGTATCACATCTTCTTTATCCATTCATCTATCAGTGGACATTTGGGCTGCTTCCATAGTTTGGCTCTTGTGAATAATGCTGCAGTAAACACAGGGGTGCATGTATTCCTTCAAATTAATGTTTTTGTATTCTTTGGGTAAATACCCAATAGTGTAATTACTGGATCATAAAAAATTACTTTTTTGAGGAGCCTCTTTACTGTTTTCCATAGTGGCTGAACTAGTTTGCATTCCCATCAACAATGCATGAGGGTTCCTTTTTCTCCACATCCTTGTCAACACTTGTTTCTTGTGTTTTGATTTTAGCTATTCTGACAGGGGTGAGGTGACTATTTCATTGTGGTTTTGATGTGCGTTTCCCTGATGATGAGTGATGTTGAGCATCTTTTCGTGGCTGTTGGCCGTCTGGATGTCTTCTTTGAAGACTATCTGTTCATGTCTTCTGCCTTTTTTCTTTTCTTTTCTTTTTTTTTTTTTTTTTAAAGAGAGGCAGAGAGA
>NW_023208434.1:0-537 GCF_002007445.2 Ailuropoda melanoleuca
GAAATCCCCTGAGTTGGCCCCGGAGCTTGGTGAACCAGTGGTATTCACAGCTCTGTTTGCTCACAGCCTTCCTTGTGTGCCATGTCTCTTGTTGGGGTAGATCCCTTAGGATCTCCCAGTGACCATCGGTGAGTGTAAACTGATTCTTCCTGTCCCCAAAAATGCTTTTATGTCGTCCTCCCCATTAAGCGATAGTTTCGCTGAATACAGAGTTCTAGACTCAAAACTCTGTTCCTTAGGCACTTTAGGGCAATCGCTTCATTATCTTCCTGTACCCAGATTTGCCGATGAGAATCTAAGTCCATCTGATCCTTGTTCCTTTGCCGCGAAGCTGTTTTCCTTTTTGATTAGTTTTTAATGATATATGTGCCCTTGATGTTCTCAAGTTTCAATGTGATGGTCTAAGTGTTTTCTTTTCCCCATCAAATGCTGAGCGCTGGAGGGCCCTTCTAATCTGAGAATGCTCTTTCTTTTTGCGGGGCTGGGGGGCGTTTTCATCTGGCGCTGTCAGTTACCCCCTCCACCCAGTATTCTTCC
>NW_023208435.1:0-537 GCF_002007445.2 Ailuropoda melanoleuca
GATGGGCTATTCCTGAGCCCACTCTGAAATGCCTTCCTCTGATGCAAGTTCCTCCTAGAACCACTTCTTTAGCTCCATTTTAAATGAAGTCAAGAGTGGGTCTCCACTGAGTAACAGACCGTTTCGTAGACTCGAAAATGGTCATTAAATGGTCATTAAATTGTTCCTGCTTCTGCCCTTTGCCAGGGGCACTGCACAGGTCCCTTTCTTGGCCAGTGAACGCAGAGATCCCTCTGATCTTCATGGGTTTCCGGGGACGCCATTATTAAGTATACGAGGAGGAGAACGCCGCAGCGTGTCTACCTATACACACTTCCTTTCCTCTAAACAAATAAAACTTTCCAAAGATGTGTTTACCTTCATTTTCTACTTTCGCTGGGCAGTGAGAGATGTTACATTGTGAAAAGCGAGATGGTACCTGTCCAAACTCCTAAGTTAATCAAGCGTCCAGGAGAAGAAACAAGAATGTATTTTTTTTTTTTTAAGATTTTATTTATTTATTTGACAGAGATAGAGACAGCCAGCGAGAGAGGGAAC
>NW_023208436.1:0-537 GCF_002007445.2 Ailuropoda melanoleuca
GCCACTTCCCAGATTACTCTCTCCTTCCCTTTTCACACACATACTCTTATCTCATAATTTTAATTTTATTTAGCAATAAGTTTAGTACATGCTAGGTATCAGCATGATAATAAAAACTAGGTATATAAAGAAAAGTAAAACATTATATATTCCTTAAGAAATTCATAATCTGGTAAAAGAGATATTTGAGTTAAAACATTGTGTGCATGCATTTATTTATTTTCTAAACAACTAATAAATGAATGCTTTAAAAAGCTCTCATTGTGCTACAGATGGGGTAAAAACACCATGGAGTAATACCACAGTACTTATAATTCAGAGTGGGGGGTTGATAGACAACAAATATATAGAAATTATGTAAAATTAAAATTGAGTAAAGTTTTCTGAAAGTAAATAGGATGCTCTAAACACAATATAGTGAAAGACTCACTCAGAGATGGACATCAAAATAGGTTAAGAAGGGACAGAAAAAAATCAAAAGAAAATCAGGAGAGCCAAGGGAAGAGTGACTTTCAATGAAGAGAAGTCAATTCTGGC
>NW_023208437.1:0-3624 GCF_002007445.2 Ailuropoda melanoleuca
GAGGAGCCTGATGTGGGGCTCAATCCCATAACGCTGGGATCACGCCCTGAGCTGAAGGCAGACGCTTAACCTCTTCTCCTCATTTTTTGATTTGATTATTTGTTTTTTGTGTATTGAGTTTGAGAAGTTCTTTATAGGTCTTGGATACCAGCCCTTTACCTGAAGTGTCATTTGAAAATATCTTCTCCCATTCTGTGGGTTGCCTCTTTGTTTTGTTGACACATTCATTTTCTTAAAAGCTGATTACAGCGTTTATGTTAAAATGTAATGTTTATTATGTTGAAACAAAAGCACTCTTTTTCCAATTTTCACTATTAAAGGCAGTGTTCTCTGATAAGTATGTACAGTTATTTTTCAAAGCAAACACACATGCACACACACACATATATACAGATGTTCAAAAATGATATTGGCTATGGTTATGAATAAGTAACAAGAATCTTTTCATATTTTTTTTCTTTCTTTCTCCTTTGATGAAGGTTAAGACTTCAAGTCATCTCTTCCAAGTTCTCCTGGTCTCTTAGCTTTCATCTGTGTCACACTGAAGGACTGTGAGTCCTTCCTGTTTTTCATTCCCAGTGCTGGCTCTGTCCCAATTTGAGATGGTAAAAGGTGTGTACTCAGGGATGACAGAATAGGGTGGTAGGTGAAGAAGACTGTAGATTATTAAAAAGTTGTTGGTTAGGATTTGAAAAGCTATAATAAGGATTTTGTCTGATCTGAGAACTTAATGGCTGTTCAGGAACTTTGCCAAGTTTGATTTTCCCAGGCAATTGTTCCAGAGGCACTTAGAAGTTTTAGAGTGAACCCTATAGATTTGCAATAATCTTTTTCAGCCAAGAGAAAAAGCAGGAGTCAACTTTAAATGCTGAAGAGAGGTAAAATAAGATGAACACTGAGTGTCGATTGGGTTTGGCAGCACAGAGGCCTTTGATGACCTTTTGGGGAAAGTTTTGGTGTTTGGGCAGTAACCTCTAGTAGAGTGGACTAAAGACTGTGCCAGAGGTTAAGAAATATACAAAACTCTGGACCTGAAGGGTAGGAAAGTGACAGAGCCATAATCAAAGTATACTTGGAGTTAGGGTGCTTTTTTTTGATGGAAGAGGTTTGAGCACACTTAAATGCTAATATAAAGTAGACAGTAGTGATGGAATATTTGAAAATGGAAGATAAATTTAAAGTCAAATTCCTAAGATAGTAGAAGGGAAGATACCTCCCAGTAGAGAGGGATTATCACTAATGACAAGATCTTTCCTTTTACTCTAAAAGGTGGGGGAAAGTTGCTGATGTAGTTGGAGTTATAGGTCTTATGAGAAAAAGGTAAGCTATTACTAGTCCAGTGGTTTCCATCTTCTCTGTGCAGTAAGAAGGCAGATCTTCTATGGGAAGTGACATAGAAGGGAAGGGGTAAAAGGTGGGGGGTAATAGGGCAAGGTTTAAAATAAATGTAGAAAGGTGAAGAATAAGTATAACAGAGACTTACTCAAGATAATTAAGGGTCCAAGACATTTATTCCTCTATTAATTTTTCTTACAATCAATATTTCAGGCTTATACTTATGAAATGTCACAAAAGCTGACTCTAACCATTGACAAAAGACTTTTTAAGCTCAATTTTCTGATTATTAGAGTCAAAAAAACAAGTTCCAGATACCAGCATGTGTCTAGCTCAAAACCATCAGAGGAATCACTATCTATGGCAGCCTTATAACATGCATTTCTTAAATAATAACACATGAAAGGCAAAAATCACTCCTCAATCCATGGGCTACAGAATGGATTTTGGGTTAGCAGGCATGAAAACAACATTAATCTTGTACATCTCCATCAGAGCTCTTGGGTGACCAGGTGCATTGTCAATGAGCAGTCACATTTTGAAGGGATCTTTTTTCTGAGTTGTAGTTCTCAACAGTGGACTTCAGTGTTCAGTAAATTGTGTTATAAACAGATTTGCTGTCATCCAGGCTTTGTTGTGCCATTGATGGAGTAGAGGTCTAGCAGAGGAGGTTTAGGATAATTCTTAAGGGCTCTAGGATTTTCAGGTCAATGTGCACTGGCTTCAACTTAAAGCTGCAATAGCTCCTGATGAGACTCAGCCTGTCCTTCAAGGTTTCAAAGCCAAGAGCCAACTTCTCCTTTCTAGCTATTTAAGTCTTAGATAATATCTTCTAACAATAGAAGGCTACTCTGTATAAATAGAAGATCTGTTTTTTTTTAGTGTAGCCACCTTCATAGATTATCCTAGTTAGATCTTTTGGATAACTCGTTGTATCTTCTACATTAGGACTTACTCCTTCACCTTGCACTTCCATGTTATAGAAATGGTTTCTTTTCCTTAAACTTCATGAACTGACCTGGACTACCTTCCAGCTTTTCTTTTGCATCTTCTTCACCTCTCTTGGCCCTCATAAAATTGAAGAGAGTTAGAGTCTTACTCTGGACTGGCTTTGGCTTAAGGAAATGTTGGGGCTGGCTTGGTCTTCTTTCCAGACTACTGAAACTTTCTCCATATCAGCAACAGGAGCATTTTGCTTTTCATCATTTGTGTGTTCACTGAAGTAGCAGTTTTAATTTCCTTCAAGAACTTTTCTTTACACTGAACACCTTGGTTAATTATTTGCACAAAAGGCCTGCTTTAGACCTATCTTGGATTTTGATATGCCTTCCTCACTAAGCTTAATCATTTCTAGCTTTTGTTTTAAAGTGAGAGACATATGATTATTCCTTTCACTTGAACACTTAAAGGCCATTGTAGAGTTACTAATTGCCCTAATTTCAAAATGATTGTGTCTCAGGGAAAAGGGAGACCTGAGAAGGAGAAAGATGAGAGAATGCCCAGTTGGTGGAATAGTCAGAACATACACAACATTTATCAGTTAAGTTCACCATCTTATATGGGTGAGCACCTCAAAACAATTACAGTAGTGATATCAAAGATCACTGATCAGAGTACCATAATAAATATAATAATAGTAAGTTCAAAATATTGTGAGAATTACCAAATTGTGACACACAGAGACAATGAGCATGTGCTGTTGTAAAAGCAGTGCCAATAGACATGCTTGACACAGGGTTGCCCCAAATGTTCAATTTGCCAAAAATGCGATATCTGCAAAATGTAATTTTTACAAAGCATAATAAAGTGAAACACAATCAAACAAGGTCTGCCTGTATTTTCCAGGACTTGTTGAACCTGTTTCTTTTCTTTTTAAAAAAATTCTACTTAAAATTATTATGAAGTTTGGTTATGTTCTGTCTTTACTCTGAGGGAAGGCTTTTGTGTAATCTTCTTTTTTCTGTATTGTTTTTGGAGAAAATATTAGGAGACATGCTTCTAGGCAGTTACTGTTCACTTTATTATATTATTATCTTTACTTACCCCCAAATCTCTTGATCATTTAACTTTTAATGTAATTTCATTAGAAAAACAAAGATTTATTAAATTGAGTTGGGCAGCTTATTAAAATTTAAATTTATTATAATGTATAAATTTGGCTCACAAATGTATGTCTATAAGAAATAGAAAAATTTTAAATGTCTTATTACCCAACTTGAGTTTAACTTCATTTCTAACTGATATTCCATGGGCTGTGATTAAACACACACACACACACACACACACACA
>NW_023208438.1:0-538 GCF_002007445.2 Ailuropoda melanoleuca
AAAGGGAAAAGAGCTGACCCAATCTTTAAAAAAAAAAAAAAAAGAACTCATATGAGAGTCCAGTCATATTGCTGGAGACAAGATCAACATACAAAAATTAATAGTGTTCCTATATATGAATATTTTATAAACTAAAAAAAGACATAGAAATCAGGTATCATTCCCAATAGCAACAGAGATATACCACGTTATTAAATAGGAAGAATCAATATCATAAATGTGTCACTTCTTTCCCAGATTAGTTCACAAGTTTAATTCAATTCTTACTGAAATACAAGCAAGACATTTTGTGGAACTTGATGCACAGATCCTGAAATTGACCTGGCTATGTAAAGGGTTGAGAATAACCATCATAATTTTGAAGAAAAAGGATAAGGGGAGAGGGCTTTCTCTACCAGAGACCAAGATTTATTATAAAGTTATAATCATTAAAACATGTGGTATTGATGCAAACTTAGACAAATAGGTAAAAGGAATAGAACTGAAATTCCAGAAACAGCTCTACACACACACACACACACACACACACACACACACA
>NW_023208439.1:0-538 GCF_002007445.2 Ailuropoda melanoleuca
TTTTTGGAAAAAACCAACTGCACGAAGGAAGAGGTGAAGAATTACCACGCAAGTATTGTCAATTCATACTCCAGAGAAGACTCTGGAGGTTCTGGAGAAGATTCCGGAGAAGAATCTGGAGAAGAATCTAGAGAAGGCTCAGGAGAAGACCAACAGCCAGCCTTGCCGTACTGCGGGCCGCTGCCTTTGCGGAAGCAATTGGACTGCACATTTGGAGTGTTTCTGGATGAAAGATCTTCCTACGACACTGTGGTGAATCATCACTGCAAGCCATTGTTTCTCTTTGAGCATCCTGGGTATCACCCATACCGCTGTGGTATGTGATCGAGTGGTGGAGTGGAAAATGCAGGGGGTGGGGTGGGGGTTCGTCTTCCGTAGCTAGAACTTGATCGCTTCGACAAAGCAAGCCAGCAAACTCTCCCATGAAAATGGGTGCTTGCACCATCATTGTTCCGCCTCCTAGAAGGTCTGATCGCTTTCTCTTCATTTTGAAATAGGAAAATGAAATAAAATAAAATTGCACAAGCTTCAAAAAAAA
>NW_023208440.1:0-538 GCF_002007445.2 Ailuropoda melanoleuca
ATTTCTCTGAACTGAGAACAATTCTTCTTTGAAAGATAGCCTGTTTCAAAATGTAACTGAAATAATGTAAAGGGTCTGATTGTCAAACTATACTCGTAAGAATCAGATATCCTTTCTGGTATCAAACTTGACCAAAAAATGAGAAGAATATAGAAAACCATGAGGCACAAGCAAAGCATGCAGAAACCTAGAACTGTCAGATTCTTCCTTGGTGCATAAGGATAAGCTCTGGCCCAGACACAATATTCAAGGACTTTAAGTAATGCATGATAGGGCATCGAAAACACAAGGAGAGCTATTTCAATTATTAAAGATTAATACTTTATACCTAAAAAATTGTGGAATGGACACTAACGTTTTCCAGTAGGCCATGCTCCATAAATTAACTCAAAATTTATTTACCATAAGCAACCTATACATACTCCGCAAAAAGAATTCCAAGGATAAAGTAATATTTCCAATAATTAATACTATCTGGAGATCTGATTAGTAGGCTTACAGGATTTAACCTCATGATTTCTCCCTGAACATCTCTAAG
>NW_023208442.1:0-238 GCF_002007445.2 Ailuropoda melanoleuca
GAAGTGACTTCAATGGCTTTACCTTGATACTATGTTTCTTCGTTCTAAGTGCTGGATCCTTCCCAGGCCAACACAGCCAATGTGGAATTTGTGTCCCCAAAGTCCGATGTTAGCTGGAGATGTTTTCCTGGATGCGCCGCTTTATTACCAATAAGAAGGGCGCTGACTCCTCGAAATTACTGAATGTTTTCTTTCACGCAGTCTTACTCATGAGACATGATGCTCGTTGATATTTCCC
>NW_023208442.1:373-629 GCF_002007445.2 Ailuropoda melanoleuca
CCTGTAGAGTGTTTTTTGGACGGGCATGTTTTTGACCTTTTCCTTATATTGCCACCACCATTTTTGATAGGATTTACCCAAGAAGCAATCATTTCTTTAGAAGCGGGTTTTGGCCTAATTATATTTCCAGTGCTGTGTTTGCCATTTTTCACACAGTACCAAAGCACCTTGATTCTTGTTCCAACTTCATGAGGATGAAGTGACTTCAAGGGCTTTATCTTGACACTATGTTTCTTCGTTCTAAGTGCTGGATCCT
>NW_023208443.1:0-538 GCF_002007445.2 Ailuropoda melanoleuca
CCCTCACCCATTTCACATGCTCTCCCTTTCTAAAAAAAAAAAAAATTTTTTTTTAAATGCATCCACATTGGTAAGGAAGAGGTAAAATATTCACTATTTGCAGAAGACATGATACTAAATATGGAAAATCCTGAAGACTCCTCCACCTAAAAGCTACTAGAACTGATAGATGAATTCAATAAAGTCACGGGAAACAAAATTAATATACAGAAATCCATTGTATTTTTATACACTAATAATGAAGTAGCACCAATAGGAAAAATCAAGAAAACAATCCCAATTATAAATGCACTGAAAATAATAGAATACATAGGAATAAACTTAACCAAGGAGAAGAAAGATCTGTACTCCAAAAACTACAAAACATTGATGAAAGAAATTGAGGATGACCAAGCAAATGGAAAGATATTCTATGTTCATGGATTGGAAGAATTAGTATTGTTTTGTTTTTTTTTTTAAATATATATATTTTTAATTTATTTGACAGAGATAGAGACAGCCAGCGAGAGAGGGAACACAAGCAGGGGGAGTGGGAGAG
>NW_023208444.1:0-538 GCF_002007445.2 Ailuropoda melanoleuca
ATGTAAAGTTCGATGATTCATTAGTTGTGTGTAACACCCAGTGCACCATGCAATACGTGCCCTCCTTACTAAATCCAAGGGTTTAAGTAAATCAACTAGGCTAATTATTTTATTTCTCCTCCATTAAGATTGAAAAAAATTATGGACTTCTGGTTTCTGCTTTAGCATGTAAGGAGCTTAGAAGTCACCACTCTTAAGTTCCTGATGACATCAGTATATGTAAATAAAACAAAACCTGAAAGAATCAGAAAACAATAACCACCACTGCCAAACAAACAAACAAAAACTCTGGGAACTAGCAAGCAATCATAGCAAGATTGCAAGATACAAAATTAATATATAAAAATCATTTGCTTTTATGTATTCCAACAATGAACAAGTGGCATTTGAAATTAAAAATACAATATCATTTATATTAACACACCCGAAAATGAAATTTTTAGGTATAAATCCAATAAACTATGTACAAGATATATATGAGAAAAAATATAAAACTCATGAAAGAAATCAATGAACTAAGATATTTTATATTCAGGGC
>NW_023208445.1:0-538 GCF_002007445.2 Ailuropoda melanoleuca
AAATTGCATCAACCACTTTAGGTGTCTGCTTGACCGTGTCTTCTAGTATGATACTGGATGTATGCACCCTTGATCATTCGGACCTTCCGTGTCTAGGTATATATGCAATAGAAATGCATACATATGTTTGCCTAGACACGAGAGGAGCAGAGCGACATCCAAAAGTCAGGCAGACAGAGACGTGGGTTGTTTGCTCTGAACGGAGCCCCACTGGCACTTGAAAACAGAGTTGAAAGCCAGAGGTGAGTATGTCATATGAGAATTGAGTGACAGGGAGCAGAGTTGGAAGATGAAGGCCTTGAGCTTCCGTGGCTGAGGATGTCGGCAGGAGGAAAGTCCTGGATAATGCAAGGGTGGGAGTGTGAGCCCAGCTCCTGTTTCTGTGCCGTCCCTGGATGGTGCATGGAGCCCGGTATGTGTCCTGAGCACCTGCTGTAAGAGGCAGAAAAGGAGAGGAGGAAGGAGAGAGTGAAAGCTAGAGCTTTTGGGTGGGTCCTGATGCAGGCATTAGGAAGAAAGAAATGTGACTAAGTGAAGA
>NW_023208446.1:0-538 GCF_002007445.2 Ailuropoda melanoleuca
TTGTGTGTGAACTGAAAGTAACTGATTATCAGATAAAATTTGGTCAACACTTCCAAACTTTATGGGAGGCATTGTTGACTTTTGGTCATACCTTGTTATTAATAAAAAACAAAAAAAGGCCATGTGTGTTTTATCTCCTTTAAAAAGTCTTTAGGAGAACATCTTATTTTTGTGAGAAAAAATATTTTAACCATTTGATCTTTTTGTGAATTTATTCTGAGAAAACAGGATTTTGCTGTAGCATACATGCTGTTCCTCTCTTTCTCACTCTGTCTCAATCTGCCTCTGTCTCTTTACCACGTATGTCTAACTCTGATCCATGGTTAGAAGTTCAAAAGGTACGTCTGAAGATCGTGCAGGCAGCACAGCATGTCAGGCCTGTGTTCTCCCGAGATGCTCGAGGGTTGGTAGAGCCAATAGTCAAGTTGATCCCTGGTGCAGGCAAAATATGTACTTTAACCATTACTGTTTAGTGCCACATTCATGATTGTGGCATGGCTCATTTTCTATTAAAAAATGGGGGTCACAAAAGAGAATC
>NW_023208447.1:0-538 GCF_002007445.2 Ailuropoda melanoleuca
AACAATAATGTTATATTAAAATAATACTGAGTTAAGATAACATTGGAGAACTAATACTCCATGAGATTAACTGACAAATATTAAATAAGCAGGCAAGAAACTTAGGGATTCTACAAGCTTTGGCCCTTCAATATATACTTATTCTGGTGAATTCCCCTATTATGGCAGGAAACTTGAGATGACCCTACTCCGAGTATGTGCTGAAATTCCTCTCTGGCCCTGATGAAGTACCTGAACAAGGGAGCCAAAAGGGACACAGCATAGAGATTAAGTCCCAAACAATGACATTAAGAAATTTTTACTGAGGCCCAGATAACTTCAGAAGTTATGACAAGTAGAGAACACCAGAAAAGCAAGTATACCTATTTATTAGATTGTCTGCTGGCAGGTTGAGGACCTGGGAACCTTTCCTCAACTGATTAAAATAAGGGGTCTGATGTTAGGATTCCTCAACTTCTTGAATTTTCCTAAAGGTTTAGAGAAAGCCAGTCAGAATGACAGAATAGGAATATAAGATTTCATTAGTCTGACTTTCTAC
>NW_023208448.1:0-1078 GCF_002007445.2 Ailuropoda melanoleuca
TTAGGGAGACCTAAGAGGGGCACTTCTGGCCAGATTCTGCAAAATTAGACTAAAGTCGGTTAGTGCACTGATGGGGGGACGGTCCCAGGGCATCAGACACCCTAAGCAGGTGCTAGTACCGAACAAGATTTTGCAAGAATTGGACCAAAAGCAACAACATCAAGTGGAAAGGGCTGGAAAATCACCCAATTTGAGGGGGTAGTGTGAAAGTTCCTTTAGGCAGACCAACAAGTAGGAAAAAAAAAAGGCTCGCGGTGTGGGCTGGAGTTACACCAAAGCCTTCGGGGTGTCAGCTTTCCGGGGCTCCCCTTCCTGCCTCAGCTGGGCAGGCACTTACTCACGGGGGCTGGGGTGATTCCTTTATGAACGGCCATCGTGTTTTAAATCTTGCAAAGGCTCGGTCTCAAGACCGATGCACATAAAAGACGTCAGACTGAGAGCGCCACCCTTTCCTGGCGGGGAGGAGCAGCCTGTTCGTATGTCATAGTTTTTATGATAATTGTTATTGTATTCTGTTAGTCACCATACAGGACATCCCTGGCTTTTGATGTAAAGTTCGATGATTCATTAGTTGCGTATAACACCCAGTGCACCATGCAGTACATGCCCTCCTTACTACCCATCACCAGCCTATCCCATTCCCCCACCCCTTCCTCTCTGAAGCCCTCAGTTTGTATTTTAAGTAATTGTAATATTTAAGAGATTTTGACATATAGACTATCGCAGAGATTAGGCTCATGATTCCAAATTAAAATGTGTAATTGCTCAGTTAAATTTAGACTTGTTATTTTAAATTGAAAGGCGTAAGATAATTTAGTAACACTTGTACACAGGACTGCCATGTCGGAGAGAACTGGGGAATCGCTATGTTTACGGATTCAGTTTATTGCATTTACTCGAGTTGTTAAATATGTGGGAAGTTTTTGTTTATTAAGTGATAGCTTGGAAATGAATATAAGGGAACCATACTAAGTTAAATGTGTAATGTAGTTGGAGGTATTTAACAGCATGTAATGAACAGAGTCTGGAAAGCCTCTCAAAGAACTGCTAAAACTTGCTGCGTTTATACATAGCATGA
>NW_023208449.1:0-538 GCF_002007445.2 Ailuropoda melanoleuca
AACCATAGGCCTGGGTGGGGGTGTCTTAGGCCTGGCCGTATCGTCGTCCGAGCTGTGTCCTTGTCTGGGCATGGAGTGACAGTCTCACAGAGAGATGGAGGCAGGGTGCCTGGCACTTCCCAATGTCACCAGGCTGTCAAGGGGGGCTCCTGGGTCCAGACAGAGGCTAGACCCTCTGCTGGGATGGACACTGGGGGACAGTCCTGCCCAGCCCGGACCCCACCCAAACCCCACCAGCCCCTGCCCACGCTCGCCTGGTCCTGCAGAAATGGTGGAGGGGAGACTGGAAGGCATGGTGGCCACCAGGCGAGGGCTTGAATTCACGAAGCCTGGCCCCAGCTCTGGGAACCCTAAGGCCATTCCACACACTTACACACACGCGTCCAAGCACACACACCCATCTGTACGGATGACGTGTGCTCCGTGCACAAGCACATGGGTGCCCTATACATGCGCCCATGCTGTGAACACACTCAGGCTGCACCCACACACACCGCGGGGTATCCTTGGCTGTGTAGACCCATGTGCACACATGAAC
>NW_023208450.1:0-538 GCF_002007445.2 Ailuropoda melanoleuca
GATGGGAGATGGGTGGGTGAATGGCTCGGTGGGTGGGTGGATGGATGGGGGCATAGGGGATGGATGGATGGATGGAAGGAGATATGGGGGAATGGGTGGGTGGGTGGATGGATGGATGGGGGATGGGAGGATGGATGGATGGGCGATGGGAGGGTAAATGGAGGATGGGTGGGGGGATGGATGGATGAAGAGGATGGGAGAAGAGGAAGGACCAGAAAACACTTGGGCAGGAGTCTGCTGAAATTTCAAACACCCTTAGGAAAAGGACTGGAGGTCTGCATTTGCAAATGCGTAGTTGGGATGAAGTCCCCGATTCCCAGTAGAGGAGCAGCACCAGGTCCATACAGGGTCACACCCATGCCCTGGCTTCAATGTATGCACAACCTTGACCTCCCAGCTACTGACCAGTCTTGGCTTCTGGCCTCCTGAAGCCTTTCTCTCCAAGAGGTGAAAAAGAGCAGTGCTCAAGCACCTGGATCCCTCCCGGTCACGATAAAGCAATCACCGAACAGGCCTTTCCCGAGCGTTTGCTTTGCTG
>NW_023208451.1:0-538 GCF_002007445.2 Ailuropoda melanoleuca
AATAAGGACAATGCATTCTTTTCCAACTCGATCAAAATCCAACACTGTCTCCTAGCTCACATAATCTTTTTTGTGCCCAGAAATATCCCCAAGCTTTCCAACATTGGTTTTCTCCGGCAAACCTGGAGCACAGATATGGAAATTGTTCTAATTAAGAGAAAACAACAAGATCTGAGAGGCAACAGCATACCCATGAGTAACAAGTAAGCATGATAACCTGCAAAAGAAGGGAAGGCTTTCCTGAGAAATTTAAAAGGCAGAAATGACAATTTCTCACTGAAAAATAACATACAAAAATATTAAACAGATCATATAACAAAACAAGTATGAGTAAATTCAACTCAAAAAGAGTAGATCACTGCTTTTTTTTTTTTTAGATTTTAAGTTATCTTTACACCCAATGTGGGGTTCAAACTCACAACCCCAAGATGAAGATTGTCTGTTCTACCGACTGAGCCAGCCAGGTGTCCCAATAACTCTGTTCTTAAAGATTAGATATAATCTTGTCCTGATTCTCCACTCAAGGAATGTTATCTCA
>NW_023208452.1:0-538 GCF_002007445.2 Ailuropoda melanoleuca
AATAAATAAATAAATAAATAAATAAATAAATAAATAAATAAATATCTTTAAAAAAGAAAAAAAAAGAGGACTTGAGCAGGGGCAGCTCCTGGGGGTACATCCCCCCTTTACTCTTCCCTTCTGGTGGCCAACCTTTCCCCTCTCTAACTTTTTTTTTGTTCTTCTCTTAAACGCTGATGCACAGTCTTTAATCTCCCAGACTGGAAAGGTCTGTGACTTCAGTGCGAAAGGATTCTCTGACCTTGGCAGGAGCTGAGGGCAGATTCTAAGTATGTCTGAATCTGCAGAGGGGGGTGCAATGATAAGCACATTCCTCAAGCCTCCAAATTGAAATGTATTTGTTCCAGCGATAGATTTTATGCCCAGAGTTAGGAGGCGGTGAGAAAAACTCACACAAGGGAAAATATGCTACTTGGTAAACTGCAGCAGAGCTGGAGTATTAAGGACACAGATAGCAAGTGTATAATTGGATAATGCTTTTATAATCACACTCCAAAAAAGCTGCTAGCACTGCATAGGAGTAGGAAGAACACCAGGC
>NW_023208454.1:0-1273 GCF_002007445.2 Ailuropoda melanoleuca
CAGGCCTAATCCACTCACGAGGAAGCAGTTGACCAAGATTAGAGCAGAAATCAATGAATTAGAAACCAAAATTACAGTAGAGCCGATCAACAGGACTAGAAGCTGGTTCTTTGAGAGAACCAATAAAATTGACAGATCACTGGCAAGACTTATCCAGAAGAAAAGAGAAAGGACCCAAATTAATAAAATTATGAATGAAAAAGGAGAGGTCACAACCAACACCAATGAAATTGCAAGGATTATTTGAAAATTTATCAACAGCTGTATGCCAATAAATTAAGCAATCTGGAAGAGATTGAGGCCTTCCTGGAAACCTATAAACTACCAAGATTGAAACAGGAAGAAATTGATTTCTTAAACAGGCCAATTAATTATGAAGAGATTGAGTCAGTGATAAACAACCTTCCAAATAACAAAACTCCAGGCCTGGATGGTTTTCCTGGGAAATTCTACCAAACATTCAAAGAAGAAATAATACCTATTCTCCTAAAGCTATTTCAAAAAATAGAAACAGAAGGAAAGCTACCAAACTCATTCTATGAGGCTAATATTACCTTGATCCCCAAACCAGGCAAAGACCCCCTCAAAAAGGAGAATTACAGACCGATTTCTCTAATGAATATGGATGCCAAAATCCTCAACAAGATCCTTGCTAATAGAATCCAACAGTACATTAAAAGGATTATCCATCATGACCAAGTGGGATTCATACCTGGGATGCAAGCATGGTTCAACACTCGCAAATCAATCAATGTGATACATCATATCAACAAGAAAAGACTCAGGAACCTTATGATCCTCTCAATTGATGCAGAAAAAGCATTTGACAAAATACAGCATCCTTTCCTGATTAAAACCCTTCAGAGTGTAGGAATAGAGGGTACATTTCTCAATCTCATAAAAGCCATCTATGAAAAGCCTACTGCAAGCATTATTCTCAATGGGGAAAAGCTGGAAGCCTTTCCCTTAAGATCAGGAACACGACAAGGATGCCCACTCTCGCCACTATTATTCAACATAGTACTAGAAGTCCTTGCAACAGCAATCAGAAGACAAAAAGGGATCAAAGGTATCCAAATCGGCAAAGAAGAAGTCAAACTGTCTCTCTTTGCAGATGACATGATACNAGAATAGAGGGTACATTTCTCAATCTCATAAAAGCCATCTATGAAAAAGCCTACAGCAAATATTATTCTCAATTTGGAAAAGCTGGAAGCCTTTCCCTAAGATCAGGAACACGACAAGGATGCCCACTCTCGCCACTATTATTCAA
>NW_023208455.1:0-538 GCF_002007445.2 Ailuropoda melanoleuca
TCATTGACAGCTGCAAAACTGCTTTGCCAAGTTAAAAATAAAATCTGTATTTTGAAAGATACTTATTTGTTAAACATGAGATGATTTATTTAGTTGCCTGTTTATAACAGTTCTAGAAAGATGTAACTTTAGGAATTTATTTTTATCTGAAATCACTATTAAGAGATCATTATATTCTTTCATGTTTAGGATATTATTCTCTCATTTTTGTAATATTCCTCTGCAATTAAACACTGACAAAATGGGCTTACTTTTTACTTTTTTGTTTTATTCTCCTCATATCCTTCTTTATCAATGTCTTCCCTTAATTCTCTACTATCATTTAGATAGATAATCAAATGAAAATGATCTATTGAACACCAATTAAGAGCTCAAAACAGTGGTTAAACCTTTCAACCTAGCAGTCACCAAGCTCTGCAGTGCTGACTTACCCCATTTTGTATTTCTTTTCACAATAAGTCATCTTAACTATACGGTACAGTACAGTGAGATGATGCTAGTACTCATCATTGCCTTCTCAGGGCTTCAGATAGCATGG
>NW_023208456.1:0-538 GCF_002007445.2 Ailuropoda melanoleuca
CGGATGGGTTTCAATAGTGAAGTCTATCAAACACTGAAAACATTAATGTCAATCCCTCTCAAAATTTTCTGAAAAGTTGAAGATGGAAACACTACAAAAATGATTTTAAGAGATCAACATTACCCTGATACTAAAGCCAGAGAAGAAAATTCAAAAATGACAAAAGATATATTTATCAATATCTGAGATAAATATATGTAAAAATTCTCAAGAAAGTATAAGCATATCAACTTAAACATCAGATTAAAAGGATCACACAAAATGATTATGTGGGATTCATACATGGGAGGCAAAAATGATTCAAAACACACAAATAAATAAATGTGACACATTACATTAATAGAATGAAAGATAAAATCATATGATAATCTCAATG
Source organism: Ailuropoda melanoleuca (assembly GCF_002007445.2). Taxonomy (NCBI): domain Eukaryota; kingdom Metazoa; phylum Chordata; class Mammalia; order Carnivora; family Ursidae; genus Ailuropoda; species Ailuropoda melanoleuca. Next base: position 377 of record NW_023208456.1, read on the forward strand.
CATGCAAAAAAGCATTAAACATACAACATTCATTCATGATAAAAACACTAAAACTAATTGCGTATAAGAGCAATATAACTCAATACAATAAAGGTCAATAGGCCAAATTCAGAGCCAATATCATACTAATCAGTGAAAGATTGAAAGGTTTTCCTCTAAGAT
>NW_023208457.1:0-538 GCF_002007445.2 Ailuropoda melanoleuca
AATCTCTCTGTAAAGGTTTTATTTAGGGGTGAGTTTGAGGCCATTTGATAAAACACATTAAAGAGTGTCTTGGCAGGGGAAACAAATTCAGACATTCATAGGCCTGGGCAGGTAACAGGAACGCTAGCAGGAAGGGAGGCAATGCACAGGTGAGTGATGAAGAGTGTGGCAAAATGCAAAGTGCGTGCCCTATCTAAAGGGGGGAGCCTCTCTGAAGTCCAGCAGATTTTTGCCAAATGGGAATGTGGGCCCTGTATGGCCATGTATTCCCCTTTTTCAAGAGAAGCCAGGCATCTGGATTTACATAAGAACTCTTCCTATTTGTTGATGTTGGCTGGAGAAAAAATTAATTAACACTGTTTGAGGACAAAGGAACTCTATCTTTTACCAGATTTGTCTGGAGGGCTGCAAGTTTGTAATTTCAGGAAAGAGGAATTGGAAGAAATTAATTACTCATATTTATGATGTATTTTTTCTATTAGTATCCTGTTGCATTTATTCTGAAAAATCTAAGAACTTAAATTTAATTTCCTTCCTC
>NW_023208458.1:0-538 GCF_002007445.2 Ailuropoda melanoleuca
AAGAAAAATCAAGAGGGAGAGTCAGAAGGGGAAATAGGTGAGGGATTTAAGAGGTACGAGCTTCCAGTTATAAAATAAATAAGTCACAGGGATGAAAAGCACAGCCTAGGGAACACAGTCAATAATATTGTAATAATCTCATATGGTGACTACACTTGTGAGCACTTCACAATGTATGTAACTGTCAAATCACTGTGTTGGACACCTGAAACTTACATAACATTGCATGTCAACAATACATTAATAAAACAAAGAAAATTCAAGCAAGGAGTTAAGGAATATAAAGGGATGGTAATATATAATTTAACTCAAATTTTGCAACAAAGTACTAATGATACATCTGCAACAGACTCTGTTTGGCTGTTTGTATCCATCTGCAAGGGGCATAATGCCAGCAAACTTATTTTGAGTTTTAAGCAATGGTGTTTAACTTTGGGGAAGAGGCATCATAGACTCATTTGAGAATCAGTGAAGAGCCACAAACAATAAACGTTTCCCCACAATAAGCATAGAAACACACACACACACACACACACAC
>NW_023208459.1:0-3649 GCF_002007445.2 Ailuropoda melanoleuca
TTATTTATTTGACAGAGAGAGAGGCAGCAAGAGAGGGAACACAAGCAGGGGAGTGGGAGAGGGAGAAGCAGGCTTCCCTCTGAGCAGGGAGTCCGATGCGGGCTCGGATGCTACTCGATCCCAGAACGCTGGGATCATGACCTGAGCTGAAGGCAGACGCCTAACGCCTAACAACTGACCCATCCAGGCCCCTGTCCTCCCCCCCTTTTTAGACTCACACTCAGGGCTTAGGACTTTCTGGATATTCCTTGGGATCTCTGAACTCCCATGTGAGCTTCTAGACTTTTTTTATCTAACCCCTGAAAAAGGGGAATTCATTAGGGGAAGCAAAAAGTCATGGTTGGATTGTCTTCTTTATTTTGTAAAGAAAAAGGCTGGCTTACAGTCACTAGGTTCCTGGGGAGGGAGAGGGAAGAGGCCTCAGTTCCAGTCCTGACTCTGCATCCGGAATCTTGTATCAGTGGATGTGAAGTCCTCAGATTTATATAAGACAGATGACTCCCTGACCTTAAGAAACTCATCATCTAGAGAAGTCATCATAGAAGAATCCTAATGGGCCCTGAGGATGAGAGCAAGGGGGGAGTCCAACAGGTCAGAGGTAGGACCAGGCTACGGGGCGTTCTAACCAATCCCCATGGTACTGGGAGACTTGATAATACATACACACAAAGAGATAATGCTTCTTAGAATCTCAATTTCTTGATCTATAACACAGGGGGTGAGTCTGCTCAAGGGCAGCACGTTGGTTTTGTTTAGACCATTTTATCTGGACAATTTGACTTTGAATATCCAGTTGTCCAGCACATTGTTACCCGCCTGCCCTCTCCAGGCATCATAGCTTGTGACTCCCCTGACATGGACAATCTCCAAGCCCTCTTCCAGGTTTGAGCCTCAATAAGAAGCAACAAACAGAGGGGCTTTTAAACAAGGCAGGAAGGATATGCCAAGGCAGAAAAGCTTCTGCGACAAAAAAAGAAAAGCTTCTGTGATTCCACCAGCCCTGAATGGGAGGTCAATCCACAGAGCCAGGGTGGACCCCTCGGCTTCTCTGTCTTCCTGGTATGGCTCTAGAAGTGGAAAGGAAGCCCCTTCTCTACCTTCCCTTCTCTTTTCCCACCCTCTGGATACAGACAGCTGGTGGGGGGGGGGAGGCAGAGTCAATAAGCCCAGCTCTCAGTCCCACCTGAGTCATGGAGCTTTCTTCAAACAGCCCTCCCCTAAGCCCTAGGTCACCGTTTGGCAGGTTTTGTACTGCCTGTGCATTTCCCCATTCACGTTCTCCCTCCCCAAACAGATACACTAATGTCTTCTTCACATCAAACTGGTAAATTTAGCAGCCTCTCTGGGCATGAGCTCAGCCCTGTAACTCTTTGTATTGATGGGCACCTAGCCTGGTGCACTGCACACAGTAGGTACTTAAAAAGTGTTTGATGTCCAAGTGATGATAATGCTGACTGTTGTCAGCTCTGGAGGAGAAAGGCTCTGCACTTACTCCCTGGAAACAGAAAAGAGATGGAAGATCTGCTACCCCCTCCCAAACTCTCCCCTCCCCCCTCCACTTTTCCTAACCTGGCACAGAGAGGCAGCCTTTCCTGCTGAGCAGGCCTCCCAAAACAATCCTGACTGTCTTCTGGGTGAATCTGCTTATTAATCTGTCCCCCTTTTCCTAGTTGTGAGGTCCAGTTCTCAGGCTCAAGACCCCCCCCCCCTCAAGGTCACCTATCCAGACTCAGAAAAGGTGAGAGGTCACTTTTAAATGTCAACAAGAAAGGGAGGGGAAAGAATGGGCTAAAAAATGAGGGAAAGTGGGGGTGGGGAGGACAGAGAGGCGGGCATGGAGGGCGCTTTAGAGAGGCGCCGCTGCCTTCAGAGCCGAATGAGGCCGAAGTGGGAGGATGGGGAGAATGGGAAGCGGGGTGTCTGAGAAATGTGGAAGGAGATTGGAATTGCCAGGGGCTGAAGGAAAAAGATGGGGGTTGGAGGCAGAAAAGGTAGGACCGCGGTGGGGTCTAAACACAGACAAGCTTCCAAGCTTCCGAGCCCAGGTGCGTGGATCAGGCACAGGGCCGGGAAGAAGCGCATCGCGAGGGTGGGCGGCCCTTCCCAGCTCAGGCTGCTCTCATCCCCACCCCGGGAAGCCTGGAGAGGATCGCAGGGGTGGGGACAGAGACCGGAGGCTGCCCGTCCCCATCCAACTCGAGGCCCACTCCAGCTCTGGGCGGCGGGGCGGGCGGGATGACCCGACTGGGCACCGGGGGATGGGGAGAAGACGAGAATGGCGCTTCAGGTGGCTCCTCCTCCTTATTTAAAGTTTGCGGCAGGCAAAAGAGCCGGCTCTGTGCCCCCCAGTGCCGCCAGCTCGCCTCAGCCTCGCCTTCTCCCCCAGCGCGTCCTACCGCCACTTCCCTCTCGGCTCCCGCCCCGCGCGGGTCCCGGATCCCCTCTCCTGTCTCCATCCCTCCCTGTGCCCGAGCGCCCCCCGCTCCCTCCTCCGCGCTGGATCTCCCGCAAGACGTGAGCAGAAAGTGAATGAGCAGCCCCAACCACAAAGACAAATTACCATGAGAAAAATAAACCAGGAAATCGCCGTTCGAGTCTCCCTTCCCGCCGCCGCACCCCTCTCCACTGGCCGAGGCGGGAGCGCGGGGCGCCAGGGCCGCTGCGTCTGGGGCCTGACAGGGTAGAGTTTGGGCTCCGCGGGCCCTGCCAGGGCAGGGGGTCTGGAAAGAATCCGGGTGGGGGCCCCGCAGGCGGCGGCGGAGGGACGCCCGCGAGCGTGAGATTTCACACTCCGAGCGGGCCACGCGAGTTCCCACGCGCCTTGCCGCCGCACTCTCCTTCCATTCGGTTTACTCGTCGGCCCTCCGTGAGCCTCCATCTCCGCGCCAGGCTCAGCGCCTCGCCCGGCGCTCTCTCAGCCTTTCATTCGTCCGTCCCCTCCTCCAGGCCCGGGCCGCGGGTCCCCATCAGGGCTGCAGCCCAGACGCACTGGACGCGGCCCCGCGAGGGCCCCGGGCAGCCGGTACCCGGAGCAGGCGGACGGCGGGAAAGCAGCAGCGCGGAGGGCGAGGAACCACAGGGACCCCCTTCTCCTCCCGACCTCAGCCTCCCCCACCTGGTTCCAACTTGCTGGCGCCTCGGGGCCCCTACCCCTCTGCCCACCCGAGTTGCTGAAGTTTGCAACTTGCAGCCCCAGCCCGCGGAGGGGAAACGCCCGGGGCTCCCGGGACTCACCTCCCGGCTGCGGGCACAGGTGCCCGGCTCCCGGCGGCTCTCGGCTCCCGGTGGCACCAAGCGGCCGAGGCGAACCAGGAAGGCTGGCGGCCCGTCTGGGAATGGGGCTGCCTCTCAGGAACGGCCCCGGCTCTGGGCTCGGCGCTCCCGTGCGGTCCCGACCTGGGCCCGCGCCCGCTGCGCTGGGGCTCCTCCGGCAGCCGCTGAACGCGCGGCTGACCCGCCCGGCTCCGCGGAGCTGGGCTCTGGCAGCAGTCCCCGCGCTCCAACTAGCTCCCGACCCGGAGCGCGGGTGAGAGCCGGGAGGAGGAGACGGAGAGAGCCGAAGGAGGGAGGGAGAGGCGGTGGGGGAGGAGTTGGGAGCGAGGGGCGAGCCGGAGGGAGCGGGAGCGAAAAGGAGGAGGGGGTTGGCGAG
>NW_023208460.1:0-538 GCF_002007445.2 Ailuropoda melanoleuca
ATTTGAACAAACTGTAGTGAGAAATTCCCTAATCTGGGGAAGGAAACAGGAATTCAAGCCCAAGAGGCACAGAGGACTCCTCTCAAAACAACAAAAACAGTTCAACACCAAGACATATCATAGTCAAACTTGCAAAATACAACGAAAGGAGCTAGGAACAAAAGGTCCTTAACCACAAGGGTAGACACATAAGGTTAGTAGCAGACATGTCCATGGAAACTTGGCAGGCCAGAAGAGAGTGCCATGATATATTTAACATGCTAAATGGGAAAAATATACACCGAAGAATACTATATCTACCAAGGCTATCATTCAGAATACAAGGAGAGATAGAGTTTCCATGAAGAACAAAAACTAAAGGAGTTTGTGAACACTAAATCAGTTCCGTGGGAAATATTAAAGTGGACTGTTTGGGTGGGAAAGGGACTAAAAGCAACAAAGACTAGAAAGGAACAGACAATCTACAGGAACAGCAACTTTACAGGTGACACAATGGCATTAAATTCCTATCTATTAATAATTACTCTGAATGTAAATG
>NW_023208461.1:0-538 GCF_002007445.2 Ailuropoda melanoleuca
ACTCCAACCTAGATGACAGGTGATTTGGAGGACAGACAGGTGATTTGGAGGACAGCTTTTTTACCATGGATCCACCCACTCATGTGATCTAAACCTCAGAGTTGTTGAAGGAAGAGAACTGGTGGGAAGTGGAGAAGCTACGTGTTCATACACTGCCCCCCACCTATGAGGTGATATAAAAGATCAGTGATGTGTGCCAACTGCCACATTGTTTGAAGCATGGCAGCAAACTTAAAGCATAAAAATATGGCTACTGCTTTACCACTGCTTTCCAAATCTCATGCAAAATGTCTTTGGTGGTCAATGTAAACCCCAAACCATAGAAGGAGGGAATTCTGGGAAATGTAGCTCCAGCTGAACTAAATGCACCACAGGCAGGTAGGAAAGCTTACTGCAGTGTTTCCAAGTCCTACCAAAATTAAAATGATTCTTTGGAAATATCATCTCAATAGCATTACAACACAGGGGTTTAAGACAGATGTTCTACTGAAACCTCCAGTAGTGCAGAAAGTTTTTACACTGAGAAATTAATGCCTAC
>NW_023208462.1:0-538 GCF_002007445.2 Ailuropoda melanoleuca
CAAGGAAATTATGTATTTTTCTCTCTTTTCTTGCAATATTCTTAGAGTTTTACTACTTTTGTCTACTTCTAAAGCCAGAAATTTATTCCAAGTCTTGATATTTCCCTATTCAAACTTTTTGTGTCAACACATACATAGTTTCTTCATTTCTTCTACACACATCAGTTCCTTTAGTCATCCGCTGGTTGAGTGTAGTGGAGGTAATTATGGCTCTTGACCCAGGTTTAGGTGGAAGTATGTACCTTGCCTGAAATAGGAGGTAAAATTCTCAGGATTTGAATCCACATCTGCCTAACTCCAAAGCCATCTGTTTTCTATTATATGACAATAAATTTATCTCCATTGCCCTTATGAATGCCAAAGCCTTGGACATATTCCCTCTAAAAGATTATCTAGGAGTTCCCTGACACTTACCACAGCAGAGGTGGACACAGTATGGGAATATTTGAGTTTTTCCTTTAACTAAGATACTTACCTCATTTATTGAGCTCTGGTTATTAAAGAACAAACAAAAATGAAATCCCAAAACCTCAGTGTC
>NW_023208464.1:0-538 GCF_002007445.2 Ailuropoda melanoleuca
TATCTTCTTTGGAAAAATGCCTATTCAGGTACTTTGCTCATTTTTTCAAACTGGTTGTTTGCTTTCTTGCTATTGCATTGTAGGAGTTCCTTCTATATTTTGGGTATTAACCCCATGTTAGATATATAGTTTGCAAATATTTTCTCCCATTCCATGGGTTGCTTTTCCATTTTATTGACTGTTTCCTCTACTGTGTGGAGCTTTTTAGTTTGAGGTTGTTCCACGTGTTTATTTTTGTTTTTGTTGCCTAAGCTTTTGGTGTCACATTCAAAAAATCATTGCTGAGCAACAGGATGGCAGAGTAGTAGTTGATGCTGGCCTTTGTCTCCTCATACCCACCCCCACGACAACAATTAGACAGCTACCCACAAGCAAGATAGCCCTGGAAGAGCTCAAGGGCCCCAGCAAGAATCTGCTGTAACACAGTGTGGCGACAAATGAATAACTACAGAGAACAGATCACCGAGGAGATTGGCTTAGTTGAGACGTTTGGACATGACTGGGAATGAAGAAGACCGGCCGGACACTGTCACGATCA
>NW_023208465.1:0-538 GCF_002007445.2 Ailuropoda melanoleuca
TGTGTGTGTGTGTGTGTGTGTGTGTGTGTGTGTGTGTGTGTAAAACAGTCCCATTCTTGCCTAAAAAGATCAGGGGACAGCAAGCACCAACCAGACAGCCCTGTGCCTAAACCTTTGGTTCAGAAATACTGCCATTCCTTCAGCAATGTTTACTGAGCACCTACTATGTGCCAGGCCCCATTCTAAGCTCGAGGGAGACAAAGGGGGACAGAGCCCATGGTACATTCACATTCCCTCCTGTCCCCACCTTTGTGGGGAAGGGGCAACTTGCTGCACCAGCTCATCTCACCTCCTGGGGTTCCCCCAGACCCTCGGGCCCAGTGGCCAGCGCTGGGAGCCCTGCTGGGCCGCCGGGCAGAGGTGGGGGTCACTGTCATTTGGCTCACTCAGCACATTGGTCCCGCCTGACAAAGCATGATCTCAGCCTCTGCCAAGAAATTAACGCTGCTGCACAGTTCAGTTTACTTTTTTTATGTTTTATTTTCTTTATCTCCGTTAATCAGGAGTGACGACCCTAACTTTGTCACAGAGGTGGGGA
>NW_023208466.1:0-1474 GCF_002007445.2 Ailuropoda melanoleuca
GGAAACCAGGGTGTTATCGAACCTGACCCTTATTTGAAATGTCTTTAAAATTTCAAGTCTTCAGAGAAAACAAATCACTCAAAGGAAAACAGTTTATTTTCAATCTAAAACCCAAAGTTTACCAACATCAAAGTTTGTGATTAGAAAATTAATATTATTCCATTGGTATGCTGCCATCTGCATTGCTGTTTGTACCCATTCCGGTTTTGGTTTTGACTTGGCATTTTTCAAACCAGTGTTAACACAAGAGATGAGTATTTGCATAAACTTCTAATCAGAATTCTGTGAATCAGTGTTTTGCTTCAGCGAGTGCCTAACCACTAGTTTAGTTCGCGTTATAATTCAGTGGTGGACCCATAAGACATCAAAGGCTTGACTTTGATACAAAATTCTAGCTGCGCACCTAGCCACGCATCTAGCTGACCACGTGTCCAAATACACACCTGAACGTCTTTAAGTGGATCCCTGCCTTGAAATTTCCGTCCCTCAATTCTGTTTCTGCTCAGGTCTCCTGTAACTGCCTCCTTCAAGTCTACTCACAGGCTGATGCACAAAACAGTTCTTTGACCTTTGGCTCAGAACTCATCAGGACTGGAGGACAGGTCGTGTGATATTGATAAAACCGAAAATGTTTGAACTGGATGTTACATCATTTACCTGAAAAAGCATATTTTGTGAGTACTTTATAGGAGGTAAAAGGCCTTTTTGTTTCCTAGGCAGAAAACAGCCTCACTGAAATATCTGTTCTCAATTCCTCCCTCAGCCCCCCGCCCCCCCAACCCCTTTCCATCTCCGTAAGGCTGAAATCCGTCTACAACAGCCCTGCGGCTCTATGTGCTATACGATACATGTGATAACAACACTGAGTTCCTTCCAGTGCTCCTTGGCTTCAGATCACACAAAGCTTCCTTAGATGGGGGAGAAAACGGACTTTCGAAGATTAGAATTACCACTTAACAGATACACAGGAGCCAAAACCCACAGACCACTGAGAAGAGATTAAAAAAAAAAATACTGACTGTGATGTCTTTCACTTTCCAGTTTAACCAAAAGAGTCATTCCCCATCTCTGACACAGTCACTGGGCTGCAATCTTGTTTACANCACAGTCACTGGGCTGCAATCTTGTTTACAGATAAGATTGCAAGATTTTTCTGTTTTACGGTCTCTTTCTTTTCTTTTAAATGTGAGTCCAGCTTCATCGTTGCTTACCAAAGCATCTTAAGTCAATTCTTACGTTTGAATTCTGAGTTCAACAGACCACTTGGGGGTACTGTGTAATCAAGCCAACAGAAAAAGAAACATAGCAAAGGTAGGCCATCTCATTCACAGCCTCAATTTATAGAGGGACTTCTGGAGCACTGATTTCTGGCTGTAACCAGGATCTCTGCCAACTGCTGTCTTAAGAAACAAGAGTCCTGCAGTTACTTTTCTTTAAACTCTCCAATAGCGGGACGCCTGGGTGGCTCAGTCAG
>NW_023208467.1:0-538 GCF_002007445.2 Ailuropoda melanoleuca
ACATTTCAAATATAAGTGGTAGCTTGCACTAAGCAGTTAGCTGTTGAGCAAGCATGGCTACCGTTCTCCAAACGGATTGTTTAGCACCTGCTGATTACTGCGATTTTTATATTTGTAAACTTTGCTCTGGTCCTAAAAGAAAACTTATTTTTAAGCCAGAGCGTGGTCTTAGGAACAGGTTACTTAATGTTTTCATTCTGCAAGAGACTTCTAGATCATGTACTTTCCAATTTAAAACACTTTGGAAAATGGAGAGTTTTGGGAGACAAAAGAAAAGATCATTAAACAAGACTGAATTTGGTTCACCCTGTGGGAAAGCATTTCAATCTATTCATGATGGAGCTTTACTTTGCAGTGAACAAGCAAGCTACAAGAGCACAAGATCTCTTAGGTGCAAATAAGGAAACCTTTATTTCATTTAGGTCTATAAAGATGGGTGAAAAAGGAGTGAATATGGAGAACTTTAATTAGAGTTCTAATTTAATTAGAAACAGAGCCTATTAAATACATTTTTGAGCATTTTGAATAGCTGTGAAGC
>NW_023208468.1:0-538 GCF_002007445.2 Ailuropoda melanoleuca
ACTAAATGAGCGGAAGGATGTGAATCAGCAGGGGGCTTGGTGCAGAGTAGGGATTCAACAGTGTGAGCTGTCCTATTTGTTTCTCCTACTTTTCTGTGAGCTCCTTGAGGACAGGAATCACTTTTAATGCTCACTCTCTCTAAAGTAACTCCTCTGGGGATTTGGGGTCTCTTTGAGATTTTGATGGTATAATCTTTCCCCAAAACAAAAAACCTCACATGTGTGCCATGTAAATTTTTGTGGGCCTTGAAGCCAATGGGATCCTCGAACGTAGCTCCGAAACCCCTGTCATAGAGCTAGTCCCCGGCTCGTTGTCACCTCCCACGGTCAGAGATATCCTCACCGAGGTGTCACATTGGGTGTATTGGATTCTAGAATTTGGCACAGAACTTAGAAGTCATCACATTTCTTATGGGTCGTTTACCCACCTCAGTGCTTCAACTTATGGGAGCACAGTTTTGTCTTGTTGAGCTGGCTGCAGGTCCAGAGAGTAAGCTGATTTGATCTCTTTACTCTCCTCCCCCACCTTCATGCATCC
>NW_023208469.1:0-538 GCF_002007445.2 Ailuropoda melanoleuca
AGCATCGAACTTTGCATCGGAATCCGGGGATGTACTGTATGGTGACTAACGTAATATAATAATAAAATTTAAAAAAAACAAGAAAGAAAATATCCTTCTCAGAACTTTCGTAGATGCAAGGGAACTTCAGAACCCCCCTGTGCTGACTTCCCTCCCACTGTTATCGGACAGAGCTGCGTCATGTGCCCACTTGTACATCACTCTCTAGCAAGACAACGGAGTTCTTATCATTGGCTTATAATAATCAAATTCTCAACTCTGGAGCTAGCAGGGGCCCAGCTTCTGAGACTTCCCTGAAGCCAAATTAAAAGAAGCTTTTGTTAGCAGGAAGTAAGAAGAAAAATAAGGGGCACCCAGGTGGCTCAGTTGGTTGGACGTCTGACTCTTGGTTTCTCTTGGTTTCAGTTCAGGTCATGGTCTCAGGGTCATGCAATCAAGCCCTGTGTTGGGCTCCATGCTCAGTGAGGAGTCTGCTTGGGATTCTCTCCCTCTCCCTCTGTTTCCCCACCCACTCTCAGTAAATATATATATATATAAA
>NW_023208470.1:0-2473 GCF_002007445.2 Ailuropoda melanoleuca
TCTTTACTTCGGTTTTTAATTGGTTGATATAATTGGCTGCTCCCAAATTAGGAGCATAAATATTTATAATTTTTAGGTCTTCCTCTTATTTAGACTCTTTAAGTATGATAACGTGTCTGTTTACATCTCTTACTGAAGTCTTTGGTTTAAAATGTAATTTATGTGATATCAGGATTGTTACCCCAGCTTTCTTCTGATGTCCATTAACATAATACATGTTTCTTCACCCCCTCACTTTCAATCTGGGAGTGTTTTAGGTCTAAAATGGGTCTTTTGTAGACACCATATGGATGGGTCTTGCTTGTTTTTAAATCCAGTCTGATACCCCATGTCTTTTTATTGGAGCCTTTAGCCCATTTATATTCAGAATAACTATTGAAAGAGATGAATTTAGTGCCACTCTATTACCTGTAACATCCCCCTTTCTGTGGACTGTGTCTTACTTTCGGGTCTATGTGACTCCTTGGGTCTCTGTTGGCTTACAGCAGTCCCCTTAATATTTCTTGCAGGGCTCGTTTTGTGGTCACATATTCGTTCAGTTTCTGCTGATCCTGGAGCACTTTCTCTCTGACTATTCTGAATGACAGTCTTACTGTGTAAAGTATTGTTGCCTGCATGTTTTTCTCATTTAGTACCTGAATATATCTTTCCAGGCCTTTCTGTCTTGCCAAGTCTCTGTGGATAGTTCAGATGTTTTCTGATGTTCCTCACACGTTTCATAAGAAATCTCTTCCTCATAGCTGGTATCAGGACAGCTTCCTTGGCTCGAGGGTTTGCAAGTTTCACTATTATATGTCAGGTATTGATCTATTAGAATTTATTAGGGGAGGTGTCCTCTCTGTGTCTGGGACTATTATGCTTGCTTTCTTCCCCTCATGAGGGAGCTTCTTAAGTATGAGTTTCTCAAACATACCATCTAGTCCTCTCTCTCAAGCACTGCCTCGGGGATCCCGATTATTCTGACACTGGAACGTCTCATGGTGTTATTGATCTCTCTAAGTCTATTTTCATATGCTACTAGCTGCCTATTTCTATCTTTGTCCACTTCCTTCCTTTCCCTCAGCTTATCTTCTGGATCACTGATTGGTTCTTCCGCCTCATTTACCCAGGTTGTTAGAGTAGCCAATTCAGACTGCATCTCATTCATAGCAGTTTTAAATTGCCCTGATTAGCTCTCGTTTCTACTCTTAGTGATTCTATATTGTCACTGATGCTTTTTTCAATCCTAGCTGTTGAATTCATGATTGCTATCTAGAAACCTGTCTCTGACATCTTGTTTATATTCATATCCATTAGTTCTGTGAAGAGGACATTGTCTCTGGTTCTTTTCTTGCTGAGAATTCCTCCTCCTTGTCATTCTGTTGAGGATGGTTGAGGGAATGGACAGAGTCCAAAATATCAACCACGACCCAAGCAAAATGCACCTTAGAAAAAATCCGAAGTAGTTGAAAGCTACCACAGATACTCCAGAGAGCCAAGGTAATACAAAAGAATAAAAAAGAAAGAAAGAAAGAAAAGAGGGGACAGGAGAGAGAGATTATAATCTGTCAGGGTGGACAAAGGAGAGTGATCTACCTGTCCCTGCTTAATTTTGGGTGTCTGTGTGTTAGAAGACACTATATCCCAAATTTGCAAAGAAATCAGAACTTACATATGTATGAAGATAAAATTGAGTAGAGTAAAAAATGGGCTATTATCGGGGACAAATGTATAAAACATAGATATTAAAAAAGTAAAAATTAAGAAGCAACTTTTATACCTATGTTGGGAAATAAGAATCTATTTAAATGGGACCAGAGTTAAAAAAAAAAAGAAATGAAATTAAGAAGGAAATATAAAATTGTACCCTGCAGTGTAAAGGAGTTGTGAGAAACACCTGAAGATCCCCATATTATTTTCCCTTGGGGCTGGAGTTTTACTATCCTGTGAGAAATAAACTTGTCATTTACCTGTTCTTCCACTCTGTCTTCCCGGGGAGAGGACTGCGGCTCGGCTTCTCAGATGTCTGATTGGGTGGAGATGCCCCACTCCTTGTCAGGGCATCAGCTTAATGTGAGCTGGCCTTCTGTGTGGGGTTTTCCCCCTGGGAGCTTATTGCTTCTCTTTAGAGGGTCTGAGCAAATATGGCCTTGCAGGAATCTCTGATCCAGAGCCTCAAGGTCATTGTCCCATTTGCTCAACAAACACTCCATGTCAAACCATCTCCACTTCTGTGTGTACCAAACTCCACAGACTGTGCTACTCATGCCCACTGCAACACTCTTGGGGGAGTTCTGGGCAGCCATGATCAACTCTATACTCTCTGACTTTACAATTGCTACTGGATGTGGGCTTGACAGTACACTCTCTTCCCCAGCCGCTAGTTCATGGCTGGTGGTGCGCCAGTGTCCTTTCAGGGGTCACACCACCCTGAGTGCTGTTGGCCAGTTGTGGGCCCTGCCACATGGTGCACCAAACCGCTCAATCCTGCGGT
>NW_023208471.1:0-538 GCF_002007445.2 Ailuropoda melanoleuca
TATTAAAACACAAGGTTAGGCTGAATTTCTAAACAGATACGAAATAATGTATACTCCATAATATAGTTTCCTATGACAGTTTTAAAAATTGAATCTTGTGTCTAAGAGATATGAGTTTCATAACTATTTTGGGTTTGAATTTCATTATATTTCTTTCCTAAAACTTTGAGGCTACATATTCTAAAGGTGACTTATGTAACCATCCCATTTGTAAAGTAAGAAAAATACAATGTTTCTCATTGGAAGTTAGAATATGGGATGTGCTTTAAAATTCTTTCGTAAAAATTGTAAGGAAAGGCAGATAAATGCAACAAAATTGGCAACATATTCTTAGTTTTCAAGACTGGGTTACAGGTACATTAGGGTTCATCATGCTGTTCTGTTTTCATGTTTTAATATTTCTATAATAAAGATTATTTTTAAAAGTAAAAATAAATGAATATGGCAAGTGTATGTGTATTCATTTTGGTTAGATCTGTGTTTCCACCATTTTCCCAGTGCCTAGAAGCTAAGATATTCTCTCAGCCACACAATAGAA
>NW_023208472.1:0-538 GCF_002007445.2 Ailuropoda melanoleuca
ATATCATTGGCTTTCCTGGTTCTGACCTCCAGACTTGAATTAGAACTAAACCATCCACTCTGCTGGTCCCCCAGCTTGCCCACTACCAATAAACCCAGAAGATCATTCTATTATTGTGTTTCTCTGAAAAATCCTAACTAATACACCACCCAATAATTTCCATAGGAACAAATTCTCAAAGAAAACAGACTAAAGCTTTTCTTCTAATGCTTGACATGTTCAAGATGCGAGCAACTTATATGAAGGGATCTTATACCTGGCACAATGGGAAGGGATAAAGGACTAAATTTCAATTAGAAATTGGTCTGTTGTTTCACCTAGTCACATAATTCTATCCACTTCCAGGAGCTGCTGATATTCTGACAGTGGGAAGGAAAAGTGAAAGGTAATTGTGATGGAAATATTTGCTATAGGTCCTTATAATGATTTGGGTAATCAGAAAGTCTGTTATTTTATTACTTTATACCGATGTGATGCTATTAATAATTTTGAATATTCCAAATTTAAGATATGCCCTGCATTAATACACAGTGCATGA
>NW_023208473.1:0-538 GCF_002007445.2 Ailuropoda melanoleuca
GGCCACCACTCTTGATCTCCTGCAATGTGCCAGCCACAGTCCAAAGCACCCTCTATTTTGTTGTCGTGATTCATCTTGTAGGGAAGGTGTTTTCCTCACAGATGAGAAAGCTGATTGTCAGGGAGTTCACATCACTTGCCCCAATTCACAAAACTCTGAAGTGTCCAAATTCTACCAGCAAGGTGGGGGGACAAAAAAGGAAATGGAATAGCAAAAGAGAGGAGAAAACAACAACAAGAAAGACATGGGAATCCATGAACAGTGCAATCAATCCAGGAAAGCAGTGAAGAAAGTCCCAGATAATGATGGGTTTGAAGACACAAGACCAGATTGGTGCAGAATGAAAAATCCCTAAAGAAAGGTTTCTGGAAACACCTGAAGGAACACATGATTATATACAGCGGTTGGAAGCACTTGATGTCATATTTCTTGCAAAGAGTGTAAGAAATAATGAATTTAAATTTTGGGGGGGAACCCTGTAAATGTTCTAGAATAAAATATGAGAGAACATGGTTTATAAATCTCAGAATTACAAAGG
>NW_023208474.1:0-538 GCF_002007445.2 Ailuropoda melanoleuca
GGGATGTGGGCTTCTTCTTTAAAGATTTTATTTATTTATTTATTTGAGAGAGAGAGACAGACAGTCCGCAAAAAAGGGAACACAAGCAGGGGAGTGTGAGAGGAAGAAGCAGGCTCTCAGAGGAGTAGCCCGATGAGGGACTCCTTTCCGGAACACTGTGATCACGCCCTAATCCAAAGACAGGCGCTTAATGACTGCATCACCCAGGCGCCCTGGGTTGTGGGCTTCTTGATTTTTCAGCCTGCCTTCTGGGGGAGGGGCCTGTCACGCCGGTACTCAGGTAACCCTGTTTGGGTAGAGTCTCCTTGTCCCTTGCGAAGGGGGTTGGGGATGGGCACCCTGTGAGCCGATATTTCTGGGCTTTTGTTCTCTGGCGGCTTTCCCTGGTGGTCTGCTGTGCCTCTTCTGAGGGTCAGAACAGCAGCGGCCGAAATTCAGCCTCTGTCACAGAACAGAGGCATTGCGGGCCATTCTCCACTGATGTTCTGGCCACTTTAACTCTGTTTCTGTTGGTGCTGCTCAACCCTGTAGCATCCCG
>NW_023208476.1:0-538 GCF_002007445.2 Ailuropoda melanoleuca
CACAGCACGTTATTCTATTCTAGTAAAGATCTCAGATTCAGTGGGTGATGGAGAAAGGGGTACAGCATTCCAAGTACAGTGCACAGCACATGCAGACCCTGAAGCAGGGCAGAGCACAACTGGAGGGAATGGCTGGTGTCGGTGGTGTACGTATGTGAGCAGAAACGGGGAGCGGTAAGCAGGAATGAAGAAAGACATCAGCAACAGTATGGCTAGGAATGAGGCGCTAGATTATTAAATATCTGTGCAATTAGTGTGCTTCACTAGGGAACCATTTGTCATAGATAAACATTCAAGTAAACATATACTCAGCGGAATCCCTTTTTCTGGAAGGTCCTCTGGACCCAATAAAAGATGATGCATTCTGCACCTTACTTTCCTGTTTGCAGTGGGTGGGATAATACTTTGAAATAACAGTCTGCTGTATAACCTACCTAAATACATTGAATGGTCAGGGCTTTGTCAAGTCTTTGGCGAAATGAAAAACAATCCACATCATTACTTTCTGACCTAAAATCCTCATGATTAAAAGATGTAA
>NW_023208477.1:0-538 GCF_002007445.2 Ailuropoda melanoleuca
ATTAACATGAATCTGTCATGAATATTACACATAATTAATGTTTTACATTTTTCCTTTTTTACTAAGCCTTTAAAATCTGACTATTTTACACTTATGATGCACCTCGATTTGGAATAAGCATATTTCAAGTGCTCAATAGCCACATGTAGCCAGTGGCTACAAAACCAAACAGCACAGTTTTAGATAGTTTAATTTTATGAACTCAGGCTAAAAACATGTCAATGTTTTTAAAGTTCATGTGACAATCTACATTCACAATGCTATGGTCAAAGAAAGTACCTAAATTGGCATATCAGTTACTAACCCGTATCCTCTATTTTAAAAACCATTTTTTTTGTTATAAAGCATGCTTAAATTCATTCTAACCACTCTAAGTTTGTGTTGACTTGGGCCAGCATTCCACCTCTAGATTATTTGTAAACTGTCTCTGTGGTTTACTACATCAACTTTTCATTCTAGCTTGCTCATTCCAAACTTTGATAAATATTTATTCACTTATTTAAAACTCGTTTACCACAATAAGTGAGTTAACTATATT
>NW_023208478.1:0-248 GCF_002007445.2 Ailuropoda melanoleuca
AAGGTTCAGGATTTTCGAGGACACAGCGCCCTTCTCATTGGTAATAAAGCACAGCGTCCAGGAAAACACCTCCAGTGAACACCAGACTTTTCACTGGGGACCCCGATTCCACATTGGGTGTAGGGGCCTGGGGAGGATCCAGCCCTTAGAACCAAGAAACAAAGCGTGAGGGGAAAGCCCTTGAAGTCACGACGGCCTTATGGAAGGTGGAACAGGAATCAAGGTGCTTTGGTACCGTGAGTGAAACT
>NW_023208478.1:276-545 GCF_002007445.2 Ailuropoda melanoleuca
ACACAGCACTGAGAAAGACAATTCGGCCAAAACCCGCTTCCAACGAAATGCTTGCTCCCTGGGGAAATCCTGTCAAAACTGCGGGCGGCAATGGAACGAAAAGGCCCAAAACACGTCCGTCAGAAACAACACTGTACAGGGGCAATCTTAGCACTATCATCACCATCGTTAATAGGAAAACATGAGGGAAAGTGGTCACGGAAGCCTGACGAGAGTGCCCCATAGTGGTCAATGAGACACCACACAGACCAGGGAATTATCAACGATCA
>NW_023208479.1:0-538 GCF_002007445.2 Ailuropoda melanoleuca
ATGACCAATAAAATCTGATGAAGGCTACAACTGTTGTTCCAGATGTAGTCTCTTTATAGAAGAGACCTATTATGGCACCTATTATGTAGCTATCAAACTGCCAAAGGTTTTGCTCTCCACCAATAAGTAGAAAACACCAGCAGCAGTTGGCTTTCAACTTGTAATGAGAGTAGTAAATTTCTATTGTCTTTCTCTTTATATACTTCACTCTCATAATTTAAAGAAATCTAGATTAACTCAACATCTCAAAAGACATTAAGTTGATCTACCACATTGATGTCCGCACATTGACAGGGCAGGCATAGCTGATACCCTACAACATTTGGTAAGAAACATGCTTGCAAAAGGGAGATACATCCTATCAAATTTCAGTTTTCCCCTTCACAATTTTTCATGTCTCCTGGCCAGGATCGTATTAGGATTTCCCCTTCAAAGTGAAAGGCAAATTTGATTCCTATTGCATCTTTTAGGACTAAGAAAGGGGCACAAGACTCACTTGGTTTCTTTTTACTTGAGAGACAACATATAACAAATTGAA
>NW_023208480.1:0-538 GCF_002007445.2 Ailuropoda melanoleuca
TACTATTTTGGTGTAGGCATTACCATCTTCAAACTAAATTAAACAACAACATTTACATTTACACCCCCAAAATGAAATACTTGGGTATAAATGTACCAAAATATGTACAAGGTCTCTATGAGGAAAACTACAAAACTCCGATAAGCAAAATCAAAGAACTGAATAAATGGATAGATATTCCATGTTCATGGGTAAGAAGACTCAATATTGTCAGGAAGTCAGTTCTTCTTAATTTGATTTATAGATTCAGTGCAATCCCATTCAGAATCCCAGCAAGTTATTTTGTGGATTTAGACAAACTGATTCTGAAGTTTACATGGAGAATCAAACGACTAGGATAGCCAACACAGTAGTGAAGGAGAAGAACAAAGTTGGAGGACCGATGCTACCTAGCATCAAGACTTACTATAAAGCTACAATTACCAAAACAGTGTGGCACTGGTGAAAAAACAGACAAATAGATCAGTGGAACAGAATAGAGAGCCCAGAGACAGGCTCCCATGAATATAGCCAAGTGGTCTTTGACAAAGGAGAAAAA
>NW_023208481.1:0-3659 GCF_002007445.2 Ailuropoda melanoleuca
ATCCCATAACACCGGGATCACGCCCTGAGCCGAAGGCAGACTCTTAACCGCTGTGCCACCCAGGCGCCCCTAAACTGGACCATAGTTCTTAAACTAGTTACACAGACCCGTGACCTTGTTGCAGACTATTATTAATACCTAGGGAGTAGGAATATGATCTCCTCTTTAAGTTCCCCTTTATTTAGAGATTGTGCTTGCTCGTTCGTTTTCTAATAGATAATGGAGAGATATTTGCCCTTCATTGTGCCAAATGAGGAGAGTCAGAATGGACGTTTCCCCAGGCTTCTGCCTGAGGGAGGGTCGCTTGATTGCCTACACAGAGGCCTCAAGCACAGCTGTGGCATGTGAGCAGAACTCTTCTGTGTGGCCCCCCCAGCCACCCCAGTACAGGCCCCAGAACAGCTGGGACATTGGATGAAATCCCTCCTTTGGCAGAGGACAGGGAGCAGTGTGGATAAAATATGAACACTGCTTAGTGTTGTATTTCACGGGAAATAAAGGGACAGTAAACTCCTTTGGCTGCTTTTTGTCTCTTGAAGTCCTGAAACTTCCGTCTCTTTGGGATGGAAAGAATCACCCTTAATTTTGACAAGTCCTAAGAGAGTGGGCCACAAATTCCCAGTTCCCTAGTCTCTGATGACAGAATATTAAAATTTTATAATGTGTGGATGTATTAGAAAAAAATTTTCAAGGCACTGAGACGATGAACGTGTAGCAGGTGTTGGCCAAGAGGCTCATCAGATTAACGGGGAACGGAGGGTTGAGGCTTACGAGCCAGCATTAGGTGCAAGGTCTTACAGAGAGGACGCAGTCAGGAGTGGGGGGCTGGCCATAGAGGAAATGGAGGGTCATCCTTTATAAAAAGGAGTGGACATCTCTGGTCTGCTTCTCTCACCATCTCTGATTCATGGCAAAACTTACCCACCTCCTTGCTTTCCACCTGTCTGAACACTCCACTTAAAATTTAATGGCCCCAAACCCCAGAGCTCTACCTTCTCTAAGCTCCAGCACAACCAAACCACTGTGTGACGTTGCAGCTCCCAGAGCAAAACTCTGTCCAGCTTGGGTCAGGAGTCAGCCAGCCTCGTGGAGTCACAGAAAGTAAGCATGACCCACGTTGACAGTCCTTCTTGTGGTGGGGGCAGGGGGAGGAAGGAGCAATTCTCCAAGAAAGGGGCTGGGTCTCACAGAGTCCCCAAAAGATATTTACTGCAGGTAGAAAACGACCTGCTGCTAATTCAGAGTTGTTTTTTTTGTTTTTTTTTTTTTTAGCCCCTGGGTTATCTTCTTCATATCTCCTCTGCTCAGCAATTGGTCAATTCTGCATTACACACTTGGATGTTGGAATCTGGATGAGAAAGGAAATAAAGTGAAGGAAGATAGCAATTTTAGCTTGAAAATTACCTGCAGAATGGAGCCTACGGATACATCCAGACTGCCATCAGTGTTCTTTCCCTCGCCGTGTGCTTGACGTTCACATCGGAGAAGAAACACACAAATCCGATCTGTAGGCATGGAGGAGGGCAAAGGCACTTTTCCTCCCTCCCCAGCCCCCAAGTGTGGCCTTCAAGAGCACCACTTTCTGACGGAAACCACAAACAGGAGACACTATAAACTGTGCACAGAGGAAGAAAGGCGGGGTGGAAAGGTTAGAAATGAAAAAGGATCTGATAGCAGGAAAGCTGGTTCAAATTAATGAGACAATGCGAGCCTTGACATCCTTGATGGATGTCAGTGGTTAAGTGCTAGCTGGACCTTCTGAGATTACAACCTCCATTCAAACCCCAGCCCTGGATGGCAACCTGAAACCCAAGGCCATGGGCGGCAGCGAGCATCTGTGGGCCTGGCGTGGATTAGTGCTGTGGCCTTGGGGGACCCTTCCAGGCGGCTGCTTCCTCCCTGTGTACCAGTTACCCCGAAGCCAGGTGTGCTCTGGGGGCGACGACAATACCAAGTAATTAAGATAAAATGTTCTTGGCTGTGTCTAAGGCACATTCTTTTATGACAAGAACAAAGGGTTAGTTGATGAACTAATTTTTGGTGGGGAGAACTGCAGCGTCTATTATTAAACGAATGCTTGGGATTTTTGTTTGTTTGTTTTTCAATAGCCCCATTATAATTTCAGTTCAGATACTCCAAAGCTCATGTTCCCTAATTTATTATCGCTTGCTGCGGTCCTCTGGGATACAGTAATTGAATTTTACTGGCGTCATTACCATATCCACAAACAAGCGAGTGTTCCGAGCTAATCAGTCAAAGCCTGTTCGCGGGGCCCACAGGAGACGTGCCCAGAGCGGAAGCCGATCCCAGCCCAGAAAGGCCGGCGTGTGGCCCTGGCCGGGGAGTCGGGCCACTGCTCAGTGCAAACCAGGCTTCATGCGGTCAGCTCTGCGGGAGAAGTAGGAGCACGGGGACCCTTGAAGGAGAGGAAAGAAAAATATGAGGCTCCAAAGACATCGTCACCCAAATCACCAGATTGTAATCCTATTGCAGTCAAAAATAGACGAGCTTCTGAGAGACGGGCTCTACATACTTGGTGGAGAACCAGGAAATTCCACAAGGAGATGTTAAAATTCCATCTTTAAAAAAACAAACAAACAACCCCCCCCCCAAGACGGACAGCCTACATCCTCTTCTTACATCCCAAACAGGAAAATAAAACCATAATTTTAGATACACGTTAGGGCTACATGGATGCAGGGAGATCATCTGAATCCGGTCCCCTCATTTTACACCAGAGGCTCAAAGGGGTAAAATGGATTTTTATCTCACTGTGATAGTCAACATTTTTTTTTAGAAAATTCACATTCTTCAAAGATGTACCCTCAAATACTTAGGGAAGCGCGAGGCAGAGGGAAAGGACAGCGTGTGTACAAATGGGCTCACGCTCACGACTCCTGTGAGCCCCTGGGCAAGTCAGTGAACTCTGAGCCTTGATTGCTGCTTCTGGAAAATGGGAATAGTACTATAGGCTTCTGGGAGGACTGAGGAAATGTATGCCAGTATCTAACACTGCCAAAGCACTTGGCACCCCCTCTTAGCTGGATATCATTCTACCTTGGCATTTGTCAAGGACATAGATAATGTATTTTGACCTATTTCGTACAATGAGGAAGCTAAGTGGCTAAAGGATGGGCTGTTTCTGCAGGAGCTGTGTCTCCTCAAGTAGTTCCCACCATATTTGAGAACACAGGGAAGGCGAAAGGCCCCTCCAGTAAGCACAGCCATATTTCTGAAGGCATTAGGCCAAGGACTTTGGGTAATTTTTCTGGGCAGTTAACATTCTCATACCACTGGGAGTATGCAAAAGCTTTGGGGACTTAGGTCCTCTTCGACCCAGAGATCATATTTCAACTCAGATACTGTCCTTGTCCTCAAAGGGATGACTGTGCTGATAAACGAGGAGGGAATCCTACCCTTTCACCCCACAGGCTTTGCTTTCCCATGTCTTGATTCTTTGTTAGGAAAAAATGAACTGTTACCCTGTTCTTCTCTTGGTTTCACGTCCCCTTCCTGTTTCCTCTAATTAATAAGAAGATAGCCCCAGGGAGCCTTGGTGGTGCAGTCAGTTAAGAGTCTGACTCTTGGGGGGTGCCTGGGTGGCACAGCGGTTAAGCATCTGCCTTCGGCTCAGGGCATGATCCCGGCGTTACGGGATC
>NW_023208482.1:0-538 GCF_002007445.2 Ailuropoda melanoleuca
ATTCCACGTCTTTATGCTTGTATCATTGTAAGGTCAAATTTTTGGCTTCTCTGCATTAATAAATGAAAATACGTTAATACAAATAAGGGGAAACCCATCACTTTTCTTCATCTGGCATGAGTAGCAGAGAGAAATGCAGTTTTTTAAGCTGCAGCTCTGGTCTACCTGGGAGGTACACCTCTGAGTTTGGAGAAACTGAAGACTGGCTCTTTTCCCACTCAAAAGTAGGAGCTCCCAATGGAGATGAAGCACTAGTGATGGCTGCCACCCAAGAGCAGTTTTGTTTAAGAACAGGCAAGAAGGAAGAGGCAGTAACAACAGAAGTTACAGGAACTCGGTCAGATCTGTAAGAAAGTAGGCAGGTCAGGGCACTTCGCAGCTGGGGGTGGGGGTGACAGAGCTAGAAGGACCTCCACCACGCCTCTGCAGCTCTCCCAGGCTATGTGCTCAGTACCGATCAGTGTAAGTAAACATCAGTGCTAAAAACAGCAAGAGGCTGTCCCGTGACTGCTTCCTAGGGCCATCTGCTAGGAAGCTG
>NW_023208483.1:0-538 GCF_002007445.2 Ailuropoda melanoleuca
ATTTATTGCATTATTTATAATAGCCAAGATATGGAAACAACCCCTGTCTATTAATAGATGAATGGATGAAGATGTAATATATGCATATATAAAAATGAAATATTAGTCAGCCATAAAAAAGAATGAACTCTAGCCATTTACAATAACATGGATGGATCTAGAAGGTATAATGCTAAGTGAAATAAGTCAGTCAGAGAAAGTCAGAGAAATGCCATATGACTTCACTTATACACAGAATTTATGAAACAAAACAAATGAACAAAGAAAAAAAGACAAGAAAATAGACTCTTAAATGTAGAGAACAAACTGGTGGTTGCCAGAGGTGAAGTAGGGGGTGGGTGATATAGATGTAGGGGATTAAGAGAAAACTTATCATGATGAGCACTGAGAAATGTATAGAATTGTCATATTGTACACCTATAAGTAATATAACACTGTTGATTATACTTAAATTTAAAAAATAAAATAAAGATAAAAACTGACACTGCTGGTATTGGATGTAGCAAATGAAGTAGGAGCTCTTTTAAAGCCACAAACC
>NW_023208484.1:0-538 GCF_002007445.2 Ailuropoda melanoleuca
GATATTCCAACGACACACAGCTCTGAATCTAGAACATAGGAATCTTTTGCTTTTCACCTTAGTTGAAGGTCTTCTCCCTGAAATAAAGATGCAAATTGAGGATAATGTAGTTGGATGGGTGGAGCAGTCTCCATATCATTCCAGTTGCAACTCAGTTCTCTGAGGAATTAAAAGCAGTTGCACTTATCTTACAAATTGAGTCTTTATATGAACAGAAATGTGGTCGTGACTACAATTCAAAGTCCACTTGTCTTTTTTACCAGTCCCTAAACCTCCTGTATTTATCTCAAAAGGCTTGCAGATATTGTGAAAGATCAGGATTTAGGAACAAAAATCCTTCTGGATGGAATGTGCATTTTTCTCTGTGCCTACTGTGATATAAGTATTTTAGGTAGTTTTTTCCAGGAACCAAGACAATTTTCAATCAGGAGAGGAGAAAAAGAAAAGGCTATTTTGAAAACTAGGTCTATGAAAAATCTTAAAAGTTTTTTTCACGAACATTAATAAAAAGCTCTCTGAGCAGGTAAGATTATTCCAT
>NW_023208485.1:0-538 GCF_002007445.2 Ailuropoda melanoleuca
AGAGGACAAAACTGGCCTGGTTGAGAACCATTAACTCTAGTTAATTTTTACTTAGCATGGACTCTCCAAAAGGAATAAAATGTAATAGATTTTTACATCATGGGCATCTTTTATTCAGTTGATATCTTTCTGCCTTTCACCCAGTTTTTGGAATTAAATTACGAATGTAAAGCAGAGTGTGGGAATACTAGCTCCTCAATATCACAGCATCTTAAGGGCTTGAAACATTCCTAAACTGGGGGCAGCAGCTCTGAGTTCAGGATTCTGACTCACTGGAAAACCTGGACTGGACTCTCTGAGTCCAGGCCACTCAATGGCTAAGAGAGGCCCTTGCCACTTCAAGATTTTGAGGATATCTGGATCTTAAAAAATGTAAGAAATTTCATAATTGAGTTCTAGAAAAAGGTTAAGACTCTGTGTGACCAATAATGGAAATTTTAATTCAAACCACTTTTCAAAAGTGGGGAGAAGTGTTGATCACAAAAATGAAATTTTTTCAGATATATCAGGCCTCAGAATTGGCAAATCTATGATTGTA
>NW_023208486.1:0-538 GCF_002007445.2 Ailuropoda melanoleuca
ATGCACACACACACACACACACACACACACACACACACAATTTACAGACTTTCAACTTCAGGTAAGGCCTTGTCGATCAGAGTAGACCATTGCTTCAGCAGAAAAACACTGCCCGAGAAGGGTAAATTTTAAAAATCACATTTTTTTAAGGGTTAGTTACAGTGATCAAATGGATTAGTGGTTCCATTAGAAGCTGTAATGATACTTCATTGTTCTTGGAATGTTCAGTCACCAAAGTCTAAATTTCTTTAGAGAAAAGCCCATTTTACATTTATTTTCTTTTCTTTTTTGGGGGGGGATTTTTAAAAAAATTTATTCATTTGAGAGAGAGATTGAGTGAGAGAGAGCCCACAAGAGAGCACAGCCAGGGGCAGAGTAAGAGGGAGAGAAGCAGACTCCCTGCTGAGCAGAGCGCCCGATGTGGGATTCAATCCAAGGACCCTGAGATCATGACCCGACCCACAGGCAGAGGCTTAACCAACTAAGCCACCCAGTTGCCTCTACATTTATTTTCTTATTCCTACCACCTATACAATAC
>NW_023208487.1:0-538 GCF_002007445.2 Ailuropoda melanoleuca
GCTTAATGACTGAGCCACCCAGGCGCCCCAAAAGATAATTCATATTTGAGCCATAGTGTGCAGTATGATTATATTACCTGTCTTGTAGTACTTTGTTTTCCTGGAGATAATAAATATCTGGAATTTCTGTCAGCCACTTTACTATGGACCTGTCACTTAGGCTTACACTCCCGTGCAGAGTAGAAAGCATCTCTCCATATGTTCCCATGCACCAGATCATGCATCAGTTTCACCCTTTTGGAGACATCTCGTCAGCTCTCATCTTTCTAGTTGTTGTCTGGCCTGCGGCGCAGTCCCTGTTCTTCCTTTTCCTTGTTTGCACCCCAGTGCAGTAGAGCACATCCTCTGTTAAACTTCCTAAACATAGGAGAAGAAAACTTGTGCCTTTGCGTGTGAAACCTACCTTAGTCTCCCTTCACATTTGCCTAATAGCTGGAGAAAACATTCTAGGTTGGAAATCATTTTTCTTCAGGATTTTGAAAGCATTGCTGTATTGTCTTTGGCACTCAGTGTTTCTGTGGAGAAGTCCAATTCTGAC
>NW_023208489.1:0-538 GCF_002007445.2 Ailuropoda melanoleuca
GTGGCAAAACTCCAGAATTCTGCAACCAGAGCAATACAAGGCTATGGCAGAGTCAGTGGAGTTTTTGCACGAAAGGGAATTTTCCCGTTCCACTACTTCTAGGACTGTTACTTTGTATCCTCGCAAGACAAATAACATGACAATACACTATGGCACGGGGAGAGGCAGGCCCTTGCAGAGGGTTCTCTGGAAAAGCCAACTGTCCTCAGTTTCAGCATGCTGCAAAAGACTCTTGCATCCGAAGGACTAGAAGCGAGAAATCTGACTGTGGCAGATGCAATGTGTATTTAAAGTCTTAACTATGAAATGCTGTCAAAGATAGTGAGGAAGGACTGTGGTCACTCCAGGGACCTGATTCAGAGAGGGAGAAACCCCAGTGGGGAATGGCCCTGGATGTAGGCCAAGGTGGGATGAGGAAGAAAAGGAGAGAATGCATAGAATCAGATCTCAGAGAGAAGCTCCTGCCTGGGACGCAGGGGAGAACTTCGGAGTCTGCAGTGAGAAAAGATCCGTGCTCCCGTCAGGCCATTATTTAGCG
>NW_023208490.1:0-1316 GCF_002007445.2 Ailuropoda melanoleuca
CCAAATCTGAGTTAGAGGTATTCCTCTCTGAGCAAGGGCAATCCAAAAGAAGGTATTTATATTTGGGGCATATTTTCCAGATTGAGTTGGTGAATATTTTCCAAGACACAAAAAGAGAATCCTACATTTTTTACCAGCGAAGTTTTTCCATCCCTCTAAGGATAGAGGCCAAGGTATAGTTCAGGCATGTTAAGAGTATGGCTTGCTCTGACATAAGACCAACAGTCAGGTTTGTAGAATCAGGACCATTTTGCAGGGTAAGGGCAATGAGAGTCACAAGAAAAAATAAAATGTTAACCCAGGGGCTAGAATTATTCCTAATAACAGAGGCCATTGTAAGGAGAACTTAGACAACGATATGTTGGCTTCTACATGATTTCCAGGCAGGCTAGAGCAATTAAGAGGCAAGAGATTCAGTCTGTAGGGCAATAACCAATATGAAAATAGTGGGTGTTTTTCCCTGATACAATAGGGTTTTTACCACTGACAAAAAAAAAAAAATCTGACTTTTAAATAGCAAAAATCATTAGAATACTTATTGGGACAAATACCTCAAATGTTTCAATAGTGCTTCCTAACTAATTTCCCAAAGAATCTAAGGGATGCTCTCCAAGTTTAAATGCTAAGTATAAACCCATTCTTGAAATTCTTCCCTTTGTGTGAGCAGGTCCATAAGAAGGAGTACAAGATACATGTTACAAATGGTGTCATATTCCTTCACAGAAAGTAGATAAAGGAGCTTCCCCAATAAGATGATTATGAAAAGGGTAATAAAGAAAATAACAAGTTATTGGTATAAGGAACAAAAAAAAAAGGATTTGGAAGTAAACAGACCTTGTTGTAGTGTCTTGGGACAGCTGTGTACACAGATGTCCTCTGGTTCAACTCTGAGTCCCACTATGAGTTTTAGGTCTGCAGTTGGTTCTGATGTCCACTGAAGGGCTGGAGCTTTCTTTACACGAGAAACATGAATCCAAAAGTCAGTGCCTTTGAGCTTAGCTGTGCAATGGTGGGTTAACAGTATCCAGTAGTGTCCTTTCCATCAGGGTTGTAGGGTGTCTTTGTGGAGATGTCTTTTTTAGTAGACAAAATCTCTAGGCTATAGATCGTGGCGGAGGAAGTCTTCATGGCAGCATGCTGGGAGAAGGTTTTTCTACCAGAAATGCATTTTTCTTTGAAGCCTTTATCCGTTCTTTACAGTATTCAAGCATTTCTCCTTTGGGCTCATAGGTCCCAGAGCCTAGTTTCACAGGTCTTCCACTTGTGATGAAGAGAGAGAGTATATGTTCCCCAAAGGGTGTAGAATTTATATTTAA
>NW_023208491.1:0-538 GCF_002007445.2 Ailuropoda melanoleuca
AGAAGTATGTGATTCATTTAAATTTAATTTAATTAAAAATTATATATGAACAGCCATACTGTTTTCCAGAATGGCTGTTCATATATAATTTTTAATAAAATCTTGCCATTGCAGTGACATGAATGGAACTAGAGAGTATTATGCTACTGAAATAGGTCAGTCAGAGAAAGACAAATACCATATGCGGAATTTAAGAAACAAAACAAAGGGGCAAAGGGAAAAAGAAAGAGGCAAACAAAAAACAGACTTGTAAGTATAGAGAACAAATTAATGGTTACCAGAAGGGAGGCAGGTGGGGGGATTAAGGAATGGACTTGTGATGAGCACCAACGGGGTGTTGTTTGGAAGTGTTGAATCACTAAGTCCTACACCTGAAACTAATAGGACTCTGTGTGTTAACTACCTGGAATTTAAATTGAAAACTTTAAATAAATTATATATGAATAAAACTAGTAAAAATGTGTTGCTGCTGTTGTTTTTTTAAGTATACATAACTGGAACTATTTGATCAGGAGAAGGGCCAGAGGCTACACTGTGG
>NW_023208492.1:0-240 GCF_002007445.2 Ailuropoda melanoleuca
GAAGGGCCATATGCACCCCAATGTTCATAGCTGCATTATCCACAATAGCTAAATCATGGAAGGAGCCGAGAAGCCCTTCAACAGAGGACTGGTTTAAGAAGCTGTGGTTCATATATACAATGGAATATTACTCAGCTATCAGAAAGAACGAATTCTCAACATTTGCTTCAACATGGATGGCACTGGAGGAGATAATGCTAAGTGAAATAAGTCAAGCAGAGAAAGACAATTATCATATGA
>NW_023208492.1:407-4661 GCF_002007445.2 Ailuropoda melanoleuca
CTGGTGATGGGTAGTAAGGAGGGCACGTATTGCATGGTGCACTGGGTGTTATACGCAACTAATGAAGCATCGAACTTTACATCAAAATCCGGGGATGTACTGTATGGTGATTAACATAATATAATAAAAAAATCATTAAAAAAATAAAATAATTTAAAAAAAGAAACAACAGTGTTGGAGAGGATGTGGAGAAAGGGAATCCCTCTTATATTCTTGGTGGGAATGCAAGTTGGTACAACCACTCTGGAAAACAGTGCAGTGGTCCCTTAAAAAGTTAAAAATTGTGCTACCCTATGATCCAGAAATTGCACTGGGTATTTACCCCAAAGATACAGATGTAGTGAAGAGAAGGGCCGTATGCACCCCAATGATCAGAGCAGCATTGTCCACAATAGCTAAATCGTGGAAGGAGCCAAGATGCCCTTCAACAGATGACTGGATTAAGAAGATGTGGTCCATATATAAAATGGAATATTACTCAGCTACCAAAAATACGATTCCTCAACATTTGCTGCAACATAGACAGCACTGGAAGAGATAATGCTAAGTGAAATAAGTCAAGCAGAGAAAGACAATTATCATATGCTTTCTCTCATCTATGGAACATAACAACTGTGAAGATCAGTAGGAGAAGAAAGAGAAGAAGGGGGGGTAAATAGAAGGGGGAATGAACCATGAGAGACTATGGACTCTGGGAAACAAACTGAGGGCTTCAGAGGGAAGGGGGGGAATTGGATAGGGTGGTGACGGGTATTAACGAGGGCACGTATTGCATGGTGCACTTGGTGTTATACGCAAGTAATAAATCATGGAACTTTACATCAAAAACTAGGGATGTACTGTATGGTGACTAACATGATATAATAAAAAATTATTGTAAAAAAAAGAGGAATCTATTTTCTCATGTGATAATGCTGAGTCTAACAGCAGTGATGACCATATCATGCACTCTGCACGTGTACAGTGCATCCTGTGTCAAGTACACACATCACAGCCATTACAGATTCTCAGAGATGACTCAGGAGGCACGCAGAGATAGTGACATATTAGAGACTTGAAAATACACCTGCACAAACCCCGATTCTCTCTGTATTTCAGCTAAATTCCAGAAACAATCATCCTGTCCCCATCACAGGACAAGTTCCACATTCCTCTTCAGCCTGCCCACTCTGTCCTGCAGGTGGCTCAGGGAGGCAGTCGGTCCTGTGGGTGGAGCACAGGTCCACGTCCAGGGGCTCATTCTCACCGCAGACCTGCTCTTCAACACCTCACAAACCCTCTGAACTTCTGGAGGTAGGTTCACATCTCTTTATGGGGTAACATGACACCTAGGCCCCAAGATTTGTGTGAATAGGTAAAAACTAAGTAGCACACTGAGCCCAAGGGTGTATTCTGCAAAGTCATATAATCAAAAATCCGAGTTTCCCAAATGTCACTAGCACCAAATCAAAGGCATTCACATCTGATCTGGTCACTGCCCTCTCTGTCAACATATATCCCAAGCTGGCTATAGAGTCAGGGAACATGCAAATACGGCCCTCCCTCCACTGATTAAACCAGCCCAGCCCCGACCCCAGTGATGGGAGAGAAGCTCCAGGCCAGGATGCCCAGGTGTTCCCATTCAGTGATCAGGACAGAAGACAGAAAAGTCACCATTGACTTTGTGCTTGGCTGAGTTTTCCTGGACACTATTTTAAATGGTAATTTATGGTAACAACAGACATTGAGTATGTAAGTGGATATGAGTGAGAGAAACAGTTGATGTGAGACAGTTTCCTGACCAGGATGTCTTGTGTTTGCAGTTGTCCAGTGTGAGATGAAGCTGGTGGAGTCCAGGGGAGACCTGGTGAAACCTGGGGGTCCCTAAGACCATCATATGCAGCCCATGGATTCACCTTCAGTAGTTACTGGATGAGTTGGGTAAGCCAGGCTCCAGGGAAGGGGCTGCAGTGGGTCTCATGTATTAGCTATGATGGAAGGAGCAGAAGCTGGGGAACCTGGGGATGTGAATGTGTAACTGATCCAGGGCAGGAGGACAGGAATGTTCCAAATCAAGCATGCAGGAAGGAAGAGTGAAGGAATTCTTCTTCCCTCTGCATTTCATTATCTTCAGAACCTTAATGGATTGGGTGATGCCCACTTTTACAGAGACCATAGATGTGAATACCAATTTCTTCTGGGAACAGAATTACAGGCACCCACAGAAACAATTTTTAATCTGGACACGCAGGGCCCAGTCACACTGACACAGGGTTAACCATCACTCATCAACCTTCGGTAAACTTGGTTGTCCATAAGCATCTCTCTAAATCACACTCATTCTGAATATAAAGAAAAGAACATGGTCATAATTCATCTTATATGATACAAATATCCTGTATACAACCAAAAACACAAAATCCCTTTTACCAAAGTAAAGAAAGACATTGATAACCACATATTAATACCAGGGGAAATCACGCCCCACTTACGGCAATGGACAGATCATCTAAGCAAAGATCAACAAAGAAACAAGAGCTTTGAATTACACATTTGCTGAGATGGACCACACAGATATATGCACAGCATTTCAACAAAAACAACACAAAACTCAATCTTTGCGAGTGCTCATGGACATTATTCCAGAATAGATCATATACTGGGTCAAAAATCAGGTCTCAACAGATACCAAGAGATTTGGGTAATTCCTTGCATATTGTCAGACCACAATGCTTTGAAACTGGAAATCACTGTGAAATCATTCACAAGAGGAAATTTGGAAGTGAAAGAGCACCCTACTAAATAATGAATGAATGAACGAGGAAATTAAAGAAGAATTTAAAAAATCATGTAAGCTAAGGAAAAGAAAACACACCTGTTTAAGACCTTTAGGAAACAAAATATTGGTCCTAAGGAAGAAGTACACTGCAATACAAACCTCTCTCAAGAATTTAGAAAAATCTCAAATCCACAAGCAAACTTTACACCTAAAGGAGCTGGAGAAAAAACAGCAAATAAGGCCTAAACCAAGCAGAAGAAGAGAAATAATAAAGATTAGAGCAGAAAGCAATGAAATAGAAACCAGAAGAACAGTAAAGCAGATCAATGAAACTAAAACATTCTCTCAGCTCCATATGTACACCTGCAGGGTGAGAAGCAAATTTATTGTATAATCAGAAACTGGGAAAAATTCTTATCCCAACCAACCACTTAAAAAATAAATTCTGCTATGTTCACTCTTGGGAAAGCTGCCAAACATTAAAATACATGATTCTTGCTACAGACAGCAACATGGGTGAATTCTCAAAATTTATGGAGAGAAATTTTTTTAAAAAGTCCTACAAATGAAATTACATACATTATAATTGCACATCTATAAATTCCTCAAGATTAAAACTAGTTTAAGTAACATGAGAAATACCCATGTTATGTGGGGACAGGTTGAAGAAGGGAAGGAGGATGAGGAATTCCAGAGAAGACATAGGAAATATTAGGGAGAATTGATTTGCTGACTCTGGAAATCTTGATTGTGACGCCAGTTTATCCTATCACACATTCTGCATCTGTGCAGTGTATCCTGTGTCTAGTAACACATCAAAATTAATAAACACAGAGATGACTCCAGAGGACCACATAGACACTGAAATGTTAGGAAATACACCTGCACAACCCCTGATTCTCTCCTTATTTTAAGTAACTCTAGAGCAGGTAACATCATCCTGTCCCCATTACACTAGGGGTTCAACATTTCTCATGAGCCTGCCCTCTGTGTCCTCGATGTTGCAGGGGCAGAAGGTCATCCTTGAATACTGGGGCTCATTCTAAACGTGCATGTGTTCTTGGACAAGTCACAGAACTTCTAAAATTCTAGGTGTAGATTTCTGATTCCTTNGGTGTAGCTTTATGATTCCTTATGGAACAACATGACACCTATCCTGGAAATTGCGTGAGTATGTAAAAACAAAGTCGCACAAGTTGGCTACGTACATTCACTGGAAAGTTATATAATGAAAAAGTTATATTTTTTTTTTCAAAAGTGGTCAATACCACCAAAACAAAGGCAGTCACATATGCTCTGGTTACTGGCCTCTATGTCAGCATAGATCCCAAGATGAATATATAGTCAGAGGACATGCAAATAGGGCCCTCCCTCTGCTGATTAAAACAGACCAACCCTGACCCTGCAGCTGGGAGAGGAGCCCCAGCCCCAGGGTTTCCAGGTGTTCCAATCAGTATCAGGACTGAACACAGAGAACTCACCATGGAGTTTGTGCT
>NW_023208492.1:4821-5075 GCF_002007445.2 Ailuropoda melanoleuca
AGCTGGTGGAGTCTGGGGGAGACCTGGTGAAGCCTGGGGGGTCCCTGAGACTCTCCTGTGCAGCCTCTGGATTCACCTTCAGTGACTATGCCATGAGCTGGGTCCGCCAGGCTCCAGGGAAGGGTCTGCAGTGGGTCGCAGGCATTAGCTATAATGGTGGTAGCACATACTACGCAGGCTCCGTGAAGGGCCGATTCACCATCTCCAGGGACAACGGCAAGAACATGCTGTATCTGCAGATGAACAGCCTGAGA
>NW_023208493.1:0-538 GCF_002007445.2 Ailuropoda melanoleuca
GGATGTGGGATATTGGAGGTCTTACACACTGTTGTTGGGAGTATAAATTAGTACAGATACTTTGGGAAATGGCTTGGCTGGATCTGCTAAATCTAACTGTAGGATTCTATGACTCAGGAATTAGCTGGGAGAAATGAGTGCGTGTGTCTAGCGAAATATCTGTACATGAATGTTTATAGTAACTGCATTCATAATAGCTAAAAATTGGAAAAACCCAAATGTCCATTACTGATGGAATAGATAAATAAATCGTGGTATATTGATACGATGAAATAGATTTCAGCAATAGACAAGCATAACCTAGTGCTAAGGGCAATGACCTATGGATGAATCTCATAGATATAATAATGAAGGAGAGAAACTAGACACAAAAAAGTATACTCTGTGTGATTCCATATATATTTAGATTTTAAAAGGTAAAATTAATCTATGGTGATACAAGTCAGAATAGTGATTACCACTGGCTGGGGAAGTGGGACAGTAATTAGAAGCACAATGGAAACTTCTGGAATGTTGGAAAACTTATATAGATTTTGAT
>NW_023208494.1:0-538 GCF_002007445.2 Ailuropoda melanoleuca
CTTTTTATCTTGATGAAGTCCCATAAGTTCATTTTATCTTTTGTTTCTCTTTATGCTACAGTTGTCTTATGTATTAATTATACATACATGAAAATCCCATCAAACAATGTAATGATTGATGCTTCAATCATCACACATATTTTGTAGAATTTAAAAGAAGAAGAGTTTCATCTATTTATTCAGCATTTATCATGCCCGCTGCTCTTACTTCATTTCTGACGTTTCAGGTTTCCTTCTTCTAAAATTTATCTTCTGTCTGCAGAGCTTCCTTTAGGAATTCTTTTAGAGCAGATCTGCTGGCTGTGAATGCTCTGAGTTTTCCTTTCTCTTAGAGCTCCTTTATTTCACCTTCGTTCCTGAAGAATGTTTTCACTGCAAGAAGAATTCTGGGTTGATCGTTACGCTCCATCAGCACTTTATTATTTATTTATTTATTTATTTATTTATTTATTTATTTATTTATTTATCAGAGATAGAGACAGCCAGCAAGAGAGGGAACACAGCAGGGGGAGTGGGAGAGGAAGAAGCAGGCTCCTAG
>NW_023208496.1:0-538 GCF_002007445.2 Ailuropoda melanoleuca
AGAGTGTGTCAGGATCTGAATTTGTCATTTCCTCAAAGTGGGGATCAGGAAAAGTATGTTCCAGGTATACCGGGAGACATTAAAGAAACTTTTAAGACTGCCTACAGACTGCCAAGTTACTCTTGTTTGGTAAATGTATTTATATTGTTTTTTGCCTCATGGCTGAGACTTAGGGCTGAACATGCAGCCAGCACTCATCACTGCATTCCTGACACTGCACGGAACTTCCCTCCTTGATTATTTGCTTAATGCAAGCTTGTCACTTTTTCCTGTCATTGCCTCTCAGGCTCTGAGGACATTTTTCTGAACAATGGTTTATTTGTGGTTGGTACCTGTGACCTGAGTAAAGTCTTACTTCTTGCTGAGTGCTGGTCAGGATTACTGAATTCTGCTTGCTCATGAGCTGGCAGAAGCTGATAACAACACACAACACACAGGCTCTGGGATCTGAACTATAAAAAACTTTTACCTGAATTTCCAAAGGTTCATGAATAATAGAATCAGGCAACTCACTACACAAACTCACTATACACTATCC
>NW_023208497.1:0-538 GCF_002007445.2 Ailuropoda melanoleuca
AAAAAAAAAAAAAAGAAAGAAAGAAAAAGAAAAAGAAAAGAGGGAGGCAGTGTTCAATTGAGAAAGAAGAATCAGTCTCTATGAAGTCAGATAGCTCTGACACATTAATCTGGGGCAAGTTTCTGCCCTATGAAGCTTCATTGCTCATGTCGAAGGAAGGAATGCAAGGATACTGTGTATAAAGTACATAACCAGCACCTGCTACCAAGTAGGCACACAATTGCTAACACTCTTCTTCATTTGTTCCTCCAGAAGGAATTTTAAGGTTAGGTCTCCTGGTTATCTTTAATCATATTTTGAGGTTAAAACGTGTCTAGGTCATCCAGGTGGAGATGTTACCCTCAAGAAATAACACTATAGGCCCTTAGGTATCTTTAAATATATTTGCAAGTCTTCAACTCTTAGTAATTCTTCAGGACTCTTAGCCTTCCTTAATGCTCAAGGCTGGGCTAAGTATCCCTTCTTTCTATTCTCTCTTTTTTTTTAAGATTTTATTTATTTAATTGAGAGAAAGCATGAGAGAGAGCATGAGTGAGAG
>NW_023208498.1:0-538 GCF_002007445.2 Ailuropoda melanoleuca
AGGAAAATGCTGTGGAAATACCATATACAAAAACAATAAAGGGAACAAATAGCAGGATGCTATGTGGAAACCGGAGATAAAATACATAAGAAGGCAGAATTCCCTTCTATCCTCTCAATTCCTATTGAAGGGCTGGATTATTCCTCTAGCCACCCTGACCAAGGAGTAGAGGGTCACCTCTAATGACCCATTTGTCCTCATTCAGCAAATCCTCTGGTTCCACTCCAGCAGGCCACTACTTCCCAGCATCTATTGCCCTTTCTCTGTTTCTCCTTACTCAGAGTCTGTTACCTGTCCTCTGGCACCCTACATGTAGCTGCTGGATTCATCTTTTCTAAGCAAGAACTCTGACTAGGTCACCACTTGGTCGAAAAGTTTTAATGGCTTCCCAGTATATGCTGAGCACAGTCAAAGATGATTACATTAAGTATCACTTAGAGTGGTGGTTCTCAAAGTGTGGTATCTGAATCAGCCTCAGCATCCTCTGGGAACTGGTTAGAAATGCAAATTTTCAACCCTGCATCACACCTACCCAATC
>NW_023208499.1:0-538 GCF_002007445.2 Ailuropoda melanoleuca
CTCTAGTATTTGCCTGTACTTATTCCACTCCGGCCTGTAGAGGAAGCAGTTGGCAAGGCTATACGATCTTACACTGTGTCAGTATTTCTAACAGTGGTGATTGGATCTCACCGGGATGAATACCAAGCCCTGCTGGGAAACTGGGTCTGACTCACAATTGATCCCCACCTCCTCCATTAGGGACTTGCTGAATTAATATGACTCAATAGCCTAAACTTTAAACATTGCACTTCTGTAAAATGCCATTATTGATTTGCACCAGCGCAGTAATTAGTAAATTAATCTCTTAGCAGCCTGAAGGGCATGCAGATGGACAAAGTACACATATAGAGCCTTCAGCCCTGCGGAGCAAAGTGGCTCCTCCATCACTCACTTTCCAGGGATCCTATTTTGTTATCGTAAAAATTATTTGTAATGGCATTGCGGTGCAGAAAGGACAAGAACAGATGTGGACGCCCCGCTGCCTACCTTCCAATCCAGGTTCCTTACTCACCAGCTCTGTAAGCTTGAGCCAATTCTGATTCTTCAACCCTAATTC
>NW_023208500.1:0-538 GCF_002007445.2 Ailuropoda melanoleuca
AAAAATTGTAAATAAATTTTATTTTTATAAAAAACATAGTGAGATGTAATATCTCCAAAAATAGCTTAAAATCACTAATCATGCTACAATGTGGATGAAATTTGAGAACATTTTGCTAAGTGGAATAAACCAGTCACAAGAAGACAAATACTGCATGATTTCACTTATAGAAAGATCTAAAGTAGTCAACTCTTAGAAACAGAAAGGAGAATGGTAGTTGCTCGGGGCAGGGGGGAGGGCAAAAGGGAAGTTATTCAGTGGCTATAGAACAATATATATAGTTTCAGTTTTGCATGATGAGAAAGTTCTAGAGATCTGTTGCACAAGGTGCGTATAGTTAACGGTATTGTCCAGTATGCTTTAAAATGGTTAAGATGGTAAATTTTATGTTCTGAGTTTTTAGCACAAAAAATAGCTTTTAATTTACTTAATTTAATTTATTTTTTATTTTTTAAATTATAATAATATTTTTATTATATTATGTAAGTCACCATACAGTACATCCCTGGTTTTTGATGTAAAGTTCCATGATTCATTA
>NW_023208501.1:0-538 GCF_002007445.2 Ailuropoda melanoleuca
AATAAATGAGAGACAATATTTGCAAATCATATACCTGATAAGGGCTTAATATCCAAAAATATATAAAGAACTCATAAAACTCAACAGCAAAAAACCAAACAGTGAAATTAAAAAATGGGCAGAGGATCTGAATTGATATTTTTCCAAAGAAGACATATAGATGGTCAACAGGCACATGAAAAGATGCTCAACATCACTCATGATCAGGGAAATGCAAATCAAAACTACA
The DNA here is from genome assembly GCF_002007445.2 of Ailuropoda melanoleuca. Classification (NCBI taxonomy): domain Eukaryota; kingdom Metazoa; phylum Chordata; class Mammalia; order Carnivora; family Ursidae; genus Ailuropoda; species Ailuropoda melanoleuca. Next base: position 230 of record NW_023208501.1, read on the forward strand.
ATGAGATTATCACCTCACCCCAATCAGAATGGCTAGTATCAAAAAGACAAGAAATAACAAGTCCTGGCAAGGATATGGAGAAAAGCAGACCCTCATGCACTATTGGTGGGACTGTAAGTTGGTATAGCTGCTATGGAAGCTGCTACAATATGGAGGTTCCCCAAAATATTAAAAATAGAACTACCATATAATCTACCAATTCCACTTCTGGGTATTTACCTGAAGAAAATGAAAAGATATATGCACCTTTATGTTCATCAAAGCATTATTTACAGGGGCACCTGGGTGGCTCAGTCGTTAGGTGTCTGC
>NW_023208502.1:0-376 GCF_002007445.2 Ailuropoda melanoleuca
AAGCGTCTGCCTTCGGCCCAGGGCGTGATCCCGGGGTCCTGGGATCGAGTCCCACATCAGGCTCCTCCACTGGGAGCTGCTTCTTCTTCTCCCACTCCCCCTGCTTGTGTTCCCTCTCTCACTGGCTGTCTCTATCTCTGTCAAATAAATANGAAGCAGAACAAAACATGGATGCCAGGAAGGTTCGTGGGGGTATGAGTAACGCTAGTGGCCAAGATGACATGCTTCTTTCATCGACAGAAGAATTTTAATTCTGGAACCCTAGCTCTTCATCTTGCCTTGAACCCATAAAGCATCACTGTCTGCCATTAAGAGTCATTCTCACATTGTTGGTGGGAATGCAAGTTGGTACAGCCACTCTGGAAAACAGTGTGGA
>NW_023208502.1:598-754 GCF_002007445.2 Ailuropoda melanoleuca
TAAGAAGATGTGGTCCATATATACAATGGAATATTACTCAGCTATCAAAAAGAACAAGTTCTCAACATTTGCTGCCACATGGACAGCACTGGAGGAGATTATGCTAAGTGAAATAAGTCAAGCAGAGAAAGGCAATTATCATATGATTTCTCTCAT
>NW_023208503.1:0-7403 GCF_002007445.2 Ailuropoda melanoleuca
ATCCGTTGAAGGGCATCTCGGCTCCTTCCACGATTTAGCTATTGTGGACAATGCAGCTATGAACATTGGGAGTGCTTATGGTCCTTCTCTTCACTACGTCTGTATCTTTGGGGTAAACACCAGTAGTGCGATGGCTGGATCATAGGGTAGCTCAATTTTTAACTTTTTAAGGGACCTCCACACTGTTTTCCAGAGTGGCTGTACCAACTTGCATTTCCACCAACAATGTAGGAGGGATCTATATATATAGTTTATGACAATTATGGTGTATTTCTAATCTTCTAATGTATCTTTTTTGCCAATGAGTCTTCAGTAATTTATTCTGTAAAAGGAACTTAATTTTTATATCCTTTAAGATGCTATCCATCTTTATGTATCTAACCTATCAAAATCAAATCCAAGACAAAGGAACATTCTCCAGGAAATTAGTCAGATGATCCTGGCAATTGTTTTATAGATTGTATTATTGTGGAAATAATGTGCTGCTTTTTCCTATTGGATCTTTAACCTGACTCTCTCTAAGCCCCAAAATTATGCATCCTGCCCCATTGACTTCAGGCTTGGCAATAGACTTTGTTTGGGTCAGTGAAATATATGTAGAAGTAACATGTTACACTTTCAAGCAGAATCCTTAAGAGTAATTGTCTCATTAAACCAACCTTTTTGTCCTCTTCTCTTCTAGAATAGCATATCATAAGAGACTATACCTTCTGGCTTGGTCTCAAAATAAAGTACTCTTGGAACAGAGCTTTGGTCAGTCTGTAACTGTGTAATTGAATGAAATATAAACCTGTGTTTTTGTGAACTACTGAGATTTGCAGGTTATTTGTAACTGTACCATATATGCCTTAAGTTGACTAATCTAAATAACTTTCTATATTCCTGTTTCTTGTTATCTATTCTTCGTTTTGGTGTAAACTATTGTAGACTTTTCTCCTACATGTTTCCTACATAAATATTAGTACGTTTTTATTCAACAGTTAACACTATGAAATAATTATAAATTTAAAAAATTTTTATTTTGTCTCACAGTGTATTGTGACTATTAAGCCAGATGGCAAAATATGTATTTGTGTCTTTACTGGTTGAATACTGTCCTTTTGATGGAAGGTAGTATAGTGTAGTGGTTAAGGATACGATATAGTCTATAGGACAAAATCTTCTGGTTCAAATCACTGTTCTACCACTTACTAGCTGTGTGACTATAGTAGGATATTTAATTTATTGTGACCTTGCATAACGGAATTAATTGCTTCATGATATAGTAAACCAGTTTCTTATTGTTGAATAATTTTTTTCAGTATTTTTCTATTATAAGAACATGTTGAATAATATCACTGGCACCATCTTTTCCCTCATCCTCACTTCTGTCTTACCCCAATTTCTCACAAACCCTGATTGCTTTAGTTTTAAAATATCTCTTTTATCTGTCCTTATATCCAGTACTACCACTACCAAATTACATGATGATTTAAATATATATAAAAGAGCATGAAACATTTTATAAGTTAATAACTACTCTTGACTTAATAAAAACTCTTAGGAAATGAGTAAAAAAGGAATCATCATTAACCTTAGAAAGACTATCTGGCAACAAATCTCCTACTTGTGAAACATTTAATGATATTTTCATTAAAGTAAATGATAGGTCAAAGATGCCATCTGTTATGCCAGTACTGTATCTAAAAGGCATCCCTTTTGGAAAGATAGATAAATTCAGCTGTTTGAAATACCCTGAGCTGTGAATAAAATGGTCTTCAGAGAGTTCTCAGAACTCCTTCCTGATGGACTCCATTTTGTCCTTTATATTATCAACTAACCACTGTAATGCCTTCTTTGACGATGTGATAATATTAGTTAAGTGAGCCATTTACATTTGAAGCCCCCAATCTGTATAGCAAATAAGGATTTTCTATACATGAGTGAGCATGTGTTGGGTTGATTTCCCTACCCCAGATGAAAAGGCTGGATTAAGTGAGTTCCCTTGGCCCTAGAACAGAAGCAGAATTGCCTCTCGCCTACAGCTATGAATGTGTGGATTGAGGGGAGGGGAGAGGAAGTATCAAACTGAATCCCGGAGGGGGGTCCAATGGCGGAAACCAGGAAAGCATGCTTGAATGTTCTTTACATCTGCAAAGGCCTGGAATTGGTGAACCCTGTGAGAGGACCACCAGGTAAAGGATGAAAGAGAGAAGGAGGGTTGCTAGAGTTTGCTGCTTGGCTGAAGGGAGTCCCATCCAGGGCCAGTTCTTTGACAGGGCAATTTCAGATTCACTCAGTAGCCTTTCTGTGATTCCAAATGTACATGCATCTCAGATATACTAAATCTTTATAATTCATGGCTTGCCCATATTAAAATATTAGAGGGAATATGAGTGAACAAGGTAATTAAAGAAATACTTTAGCTACTCTGATGGATATTTTGAAAACAAGAAGAAACACATACACTACTAATCTGCATTTACAGAAGTGTTGCCAGTGGAAAGATATGAAACTCAAAAGAAAAATGAGATATTGTTTGATGAATCAAAGCAGAAATATTTTCTTAAATATTACTTTGTGTAAGCAGAGAAATGTTAAACCCGGGACTGTCATACAAATAACTTTGGCCCCAAGAAGCCAAACAGACTTTGAAGATATGAAGAAATCCTGACTAGTCCTACAGATTCAATCATCACCTACATGTGGATCTTAGCACCAAATCTCAAGGTGGGATGCCCAGTAGAGAATTTCTGAAACATGTGTCCATTGGTGCTGCAGTGCTGTTTTCTGTTACATAACTCAGCTGGCAGGCTCAAGCACAGAGCATGGAGGTTTACAGAGCAACAGTTCTATGCTGTGAACACTCTGCATCATTCAACCAGCCAATCCACAGATGCACATGGAGTGCCTGATATGTGGATGGGGACTGGACTCACACAGGTTTGCCTAATACAGTGTTTTAAAGGAAAACAAAAACGTAGCTTTAGGTTTTGAGATTGGATTGCAGATGGTGAGAAAAAAGAAAATTGTTGGGAGGAGAGAGAGTTACAAATAGGAATAATTACCCCAACTTCTAAACTAAATTGTAATCATTATATGTAAGCAATGTAGACAGTACTTTAGATTCAATATTGTAGATAGAAATCATATAAGTTCAAATAAAAAGAGCAATGATATAATTCCTTTTATTATACAATTAAGGGTCATTCTACATTTGCAAGATATAAAGCAATTTTATACTTTACATGAATCTTTTTAAAGACATAGAATTTGGCCTGACTCTCTATGTAATGTGATATTTTACAGCTCTATCTTTGAACAGAACTAAATTTCTTAGGTGGGATGTTTGACTTGACTATGAGCACATTTGTTATGACTCTAAGGATCTTTTCCAACTGATTTTTCTTCAGTTCTTATGTCAAAGCTTCCTGTAGACTCAAGGGCTTAAACTAGTTCAACTGAGCCGAGGGAAATCTGCCACTAATAACACAGTAAACATAGGCCACCAAAAGGGATTCTGGCAGAGAATATTCCTCCCACGAGGGAGGACAGAGTCTATGTCAATTATGATGGCAACTGCTTGTGAAAAAGCAGCACTTTTATAACATTGCCATTTTAAAAAAATCAAATTTCATGGCTGCCTACACATTCTGGATTTATAGGACCAGGGAAAATTTAGTAAGCAGCCATCTAATCCCAAATCATAAACATGTATCAAATAATTCTACAAATTTCCTACCTGCCTTCTGAAGGTTTTTCTAATTTGTCTTTGAGTTTGTTGGAAACTCAATATGGGAAAGAAACTATGTCAGACATCTTTTTATTTTTCCTGTCCTAGAATTCCAAATCTCAGCAAACAAAAAGTACTTTCCTATCACCTCAACACGTCATACCAAAAAATCCACTGAGAAACTGCCCATCACTAAGGATAGTCTTCTGTTTTCTTTTGCTTTACTTTGTGTTTTAAAATGTACCCAGGATTTTTATTTTATTCGGGTATGGTGAGGCCAACAGACCAGGCCATGACTGCCATTGAAAAGATAGTTTGTTACACACTGTTCCAAGAAGGTTCTGTGGGCACCCCACACCAAGCACCAAGGGAAGCACCAAGGTCTGTCAGGAGGCAGAAGTGAGGGGAAAGAAAATATGAATGAGAGCTTTTACTGTGGTTTTTGCAGAAAGGAATGGGAGAAGCAGAGTAAGTGAACTGAGCAGGTTTAGGATTGGCTAGTTGGAATAATTTTGGCTAAACCTGAGCCACAGGGGTGGTTCCTGGTGGTCTAGTACTTGGCTCTGAGGTGGTTTACAGCGGGAGGAGCAGTGCCCCAGACCGCAGGATTCTAACACAAGGAAGCAGATGGGTGTATGAACTGAGGATTGATTGGTTTGTATATCAAAGATATGCTCACATGTGTTATCTCTAAAAATTAGCTAGCCCTGGGAGGGGCAGTCTCTCCTCAGTCAGGAAGGCCCCAGATTCCAGAGAATCAAGAATATAGAACATTAAGAAAACATCGCTAACCTATCTCATTATCAGAGCAATGAGTAACCTATTAGGAGCTTGGCCCTTGAAAAATCCATTGATTAATATATATAGAAAGTAGGCACTGAATTCATTAAATGTAATGTAATTTTTTAATATATATTTTATTTTTCACTCATTGTGCTCAGTATATTTAAAAGAAGAAACTCAATCCAGGAGAAGAAGATGGTTTTCTTATGTCACCACATCTCTGTGTCTTTCCCATAATTAGAGTTCCTCTCCAAACCATCTTTCTGAGGACATTTAGTCAGTTATGGGCTGGACAGGTTCATTTAAGATTGTACTTCATCTCTTGATATGTAATAGATTAGGAAACCAGAGAAAGTTTTGAGAAAATAAAAAGTAGTTATAGAACAACTTTAGGTAGCAAAAGTTTACTAATACAGTTTGAGAATCTCTTAGCCATCTCTAAATTTTGAATCTTATAATTTCACTGTTCCCTTTATGGGTACAGTAAGTTTAGAGAAAGTATGTGGATGACGAGAAAGAAGCAATTTCTTCCCTCAAAGCCAACTTTTCATTTATGCACAATTTTATTTTATTTAGTTTTTACAGTGATTTTATTTTAATATTAAGTATTTCTCCTTGGACCTAATTTTATATTTCTGTTACTGCTATACAAATCTGTCTTTCATTGTTAGTTGCCTTAAATTATTATTATTATTATTTATTTCTAGAGAGAGAGAGAGAAGCTGGTGAGTAGGGGTGTGGGGAGGGGCAGAGGGAGAGGGAGAGAGAGAATATCAAGCAGACTCCATGCCCAGCATGAGCCAGACAAGGAGCTCGGTCCTGAGATCATGATTTGAGCTGAAATCACGAGTCCAATGCTAAACTGACTGAGCCATCCTGTCCAGCCTTAAATGAGTTTTTGGAAAGGGGAAAAGAACAACAAACATGCTTGTAAATATGTGTCTTTATATCTGATAAAATGTTCCTTTATAGAGAGACAATGTTTTAGTAAGTGAGTATGTTAGCAACGGAATGAGGCATAGAACTATCACTATTTAAGGAGTTTATACTACATAGGAGCTTGCTCCAGACTCCTCTTGAACTAAAAAGGGAGCTACACTTAAGGATGTGGAGTTTGGATTCTCCTCAAACATTCCCATGTCTGCCTTAGAGTTCCTACATCAAAGCATAAGAACCTCATGTGGAGCCTGGCACATCAGATTAACAGGTCCTAGGCCTGCTTCACATGGCTGTTTGGTCTAATCACCACAGTTACACATGAAGATCCCTCCCACCCAGTCCTCTTATCTGGCCCAGGTGCCCCTCACCCTTATATGGCAAAAGGAACATTACAGGCACAGTTAAGTTGAGATCATCCTGGATTAGCTGGATGGGCCTTAAATATAATCACAATGGTCTTATAAGAGAGAAAGAAAAGGTCAAAGGCACTGGTAGATCTGATGACAGAAACAAGAGGTTGGGGTCATGTAAGGAAGAGGCCATAAACCAAAGAAGGCAGGTGGCATTTATAAGCTGAAAATGGCAAGAAAATGCATTCTCCCCTAGAATCTCCAGAAGGAACCAGCCCTGCCAACATTTTGACCTTAGTCTCATGCTCTAGGCTGATTATTTATTTCCCCAAAATTTGTATGCTGAAACTTAACCCCCATTTGATGGTATTCGGAGGTGGGACCTTTGGGAGATGATTAGGTCATGAGGGTGGAGCCATCATGAATAGGATCAGCACCCTGATAAAGGAGGTCCTGGAGAGCTCCCTCACCCCCACTGCCCCATGAGGACACAGCCAGATGATGGCTGTTTATGAACCAGGAAGCAAACCCTCAACACATACCAAGTCTGAAGGTGCCTGGATCTTGGAATTCCCAGGCTCTAGAAAGCTGAGAAATAAATTTCTGTTGTTTTTAAGCCATCCAGCCTATGGTATTCTTTTATGACAGCCTGAATGAACTAAGAATCTTGTAAGACTCATTTTGGACCTCTGACCTTTCAGAACTGTAAGAGAAAAAATTGGTGTTGTTTTAAGACCCTAATTTGTGGTGATTTGTTATAATAGCAATAGGAAACTACCAGCCTGGCCCCTATCTCCAAAACCCCTATCCCCAAAAAAGGTCTTGTAACATTTCAGTTGATATTTTCTATTTTTAGCAATGTCGAAAGGGCATTTTCTTTTTATGTAAAGAATCTTCTTTACCCTTTTTCCTCCATACCCCAAATTAGCTTTCATAATAACGAAAAACCACTTGAAACATTGTTATTCCTAGCCAGACCGGACACTCGTGATGACATATAAATGAATGCAGAATCTATTCTCACACACACACACACATTTCATTATGAGTTATACACATCGAAGAATATAAATATGCATGTGTGTTTTAATTTATATATGTATATACTTATAGGTGTGTTACTATCTATATCATATATTAAACTAAGAGGAAAAAACCCAACCCCAAAACAATTAACAGCTTCCATATAGATGCCATATTACCAATAACTTTTTTTTTCAAACATTATTTCTAGAGAGCAATTTGGCAGTGTCTATAAATTTGAACACGGTATATCTTATGGCCCAGCAATTCAATGTTGAGGAATTTAATCTAAAGAAATACTTTTCAGAATATGCAAAAATATATTCATAATAATATTTATTGTAACACATCACCTTGCAACAATAAATTGAAAACATATCTGTCATTTAAAAACTATAGTTTAGGGGCACCTGGCTAGCTCAGTGGGTTAAGCATCCAGCTCTTGATTTCAGCTCAGGTCATGATCTCAGGTCCTGAGATTGAGCCCCATGTCTGCCTCCACACTCAGCGTGGTCTGCTTGTCCCTTTCCCTCTGCTCCATCCCCCACTCACTCTCTCTCTTTCAAATAAATAAATAAATAAATAAATAAATAAAT
>NW_023208503.1:8570-8691 GCF_002007445.2 Ailuropoda melanoleuca
TATGGTCCTTCTCTTCACTACGTCTGTATCTTTGGGGTAAACACCAGTAGTGCGATGGCTGGATCATAGGGTAGCTCAATTTTTAACTTTTTAAGGGACCTCCACACTGTTTTCCAGAGTG
>NW_023208504.1:0-3875 GCF_002007445.2 Ailuropoda melanoleuca
TCTGACCTCCCCGCCCTCCCCCTCCCCACTCAGTTCTAGCCATTCCAACTAGCGGTTGCCCCTGCTCAGAGCATTTGCACTGTTCCTCCCTCTGCTAGGCTCGGCTGCCCACACATCTGCCTGGTTGCTCCGCTCCCTGGCTCCATCCCACTCCGGCTCAGAGCCTCCATATCCCACGGTCCGGCATACGGCAGCACCCTCCAACCCTTACCGCTTTACCCCTGTTATTCTCGGTACCATGCAACATTTCTGTACACACAATACATACGGCTCATCCTCTCTCCTCCCTGAAGGTAATCCCCACGAGGGCAGGAACTTACTTGTTCCTGGCTGTGTCCCCAGTGTCTGGCAGGTTCTCATTAAATACTGATTGAACAGATGTAGGCAAGGTGAGAAGACACCCCCCTGCCCCCCACTTTTAAAAGCCCTGGCAGGACTGGTCAGGTGTGAGGTGCACCTGTCTGCTCGGTAACATCAGCTTTCTTCTGTTTGGGGAGTGCATCTGAAGGTGAACATTCCAAGCTAGAAAAACCAGGCAGGGACAGCCGGTCCGCCCCAGTCCTCTAGAGGGGCAAGGCCAACCTGCAGGGGCAGAAGGCTCAGCTCGCGGGGCTCTATTGCCCCCTAGTGGTCACTTGGCCATAAAGCCAGAAAAAACGCCCCCACATTTTTCTATGGAATATCAGGTTCAAGGGTGCATTCAGGATATAGAGGCAAAAGGAGGGCACGCATTAACCCCATCTTGTCTTGAATGTGGGAGAGATTTAATACGGACAGCCTTCATTCTGCTGTGGTTCCAGGTAGACCAGCTTCCCTGGGACTTTGGCTACAGTGCAGGTGGCCAGCCCCTGAGAGCCTCTCCAGGCATCAATCACTACTTAGGAACTTTTCAAAACGAAACTTTTCTTTTTAAAGGAAGTAGTGGAAGGAGTGACATGTAGAAAAAGTGAATTTACAGAAGGCGGAACTCAGACCTAACAATCAGACCTTGCCAAAAGTTGGCCTGAGAAGGGTGCTCACTTGCTTATTGACTTCATTGAGGGTAAGTTTGGGAGGAAAAACGCTGGCAACAGACGTATATAATGAGGCTTTTGCTAATCTGCACTGAGCGTTCCCTCTCGTTCCCTCTGCCTTAAGACCTCTGCACAGCCCTTTGCTGGCTCGGTCATGGTCTCCCTATGGGACTGCTCCTTCCCTCACCATCCTACACAAAACAGCACCCACCCCCATTGGCCCTTGAACCCTGCTCTGTTTTTCTTCATAGACAGGGTAAAAACTAAAGGCTGTCTGTGCTCCAATTCTCCTCCCTTCCCCAGCCCTCCATCTGGAATATTCCCAATTAGCTCCACCAGCTTTGCTTTGGTTGCTCAGTCTGGATGAATCTCACCTCTGTCACCAAAGAGACGGGTATCAGCCAGGATCCTTTAATGGCATATAATAGAAATATATAACTTAGAAGAGACTAAACTACAAAGATGGCTATTACCTAGAATACTGAGCTCAGTGATGCACACCACCCTGAGGAGTACACTCCCACCTTCCTGTTCCGCCATCTTGCATGTTGGCCATGGTCACAAGGAAACCACGTCCTCACACCATAGTCCCAGTAAGGGAGGGAGTTAGTCCTCACATATCTCTTTTTGTTAGGGGAGGTGCCTTTCCTTTGATACCTCACAGAGTTCTCCTTACATTTTCTTGGCAAGACATAGGTCCCTGGTTCCCCTCAAGGCCAGTGACCCCAAAGCCAGGCACTTCCCCAAATGGGAAAGGGATAATTCCAACAGATCTAGCCCAATAAGTCCTTCGCTGGACCCTTAATAAAACCAGGCTCTGTTATGAAGACAGGGGGAGCAGCTGTCAGATGGGTTATCAGAGTCTGCCAACACCTGGTAGGGACGAAACCATGCACTGGAACTTTGGAGAAGGAAGGGCCAAGGGGTAGAAAAGATAGGAGGAAGGGGCTGCACACAGCAGCCAAGAGCAGCGTGGCCACCTGTCTCCGTCTCCAGAGCTAGAGATGATCTCAGTAGAGGCGGAAAACATTTCTAAGACTGTGCCTAATGTGTGAAGGGGGCTTAGCTATCTGACGGTATTTACACAGATGTGTGCACACACTCTACAATACATACGTATGTGTCAGGACCAAACAGGCCGAGGAGAGACTGTATGGTAGCTCCTCAGGGTCCCACAGAGGAGCCACCACTGAGACGCAGAGTTAATTCAGTGAGGTCAGAGGGGCGATTGGTTCTGCTTAGGAGCCAAATCCAGGAGTCCTCAGGAAAGGGAGCAGTCGAACTTTGCTTAGCACCCGCTGCATTCGGGGCAGACCAGCTCACATGCACCAACACCAGCCCTGAGCTTTGTGACCCTGAACAAGGCCCTTGTGTCAGGGATAAGCAGCTGCCTTGCAGGGGTGCCGTGAGGCAGATGCGGGCTCTGCGTGCAGACTTGAACTTGAGTCTGCGCGAAGCGCGCACTGCTAAACACTGTGGCGGCAGCAGGAAAGGCACGGAGCCCATGCCATCTGAGGAATGTGCTTCGTGGTGCAAACGGGATGTCCACACACCAGCGGTGCAAATCCCTGAACAACCCAGAGGGGCCCAGATGGCTGACACGGCATGATGGCAGCTCTGGGGGGACAGACAGCCCTGTCGGAGCCATGAGGACAAACAGGTGTCCCCAGCACAAAAACCCAGCAGTCTAATGGAGAACAGAAGCCAACACCAGAGATGGACACAGGCTCGTGTCCCTGCCCCTCACCACCCGTCCGTGTGTTTCAGGAGTCCCCCCATCAGCTCCTTGCCTCTCGGCCCGTAAATGTGTTCATCTCTCCTTTCTTGAAGTAAACAGGCCACTCTAAAACTTCCATTAAGTCCAATCTGTCCATTCGCTACAAGTCCCCCTTCATTGCCAGCAGGATCAGCGAGGCCACAGCAAGAAACAAGCCCAGGTTCTCGGTGGTTTGACATAAAAAAGGTTTCTTTTGCTCAGGTCGGTCCCACACAGGGAGGCAGCTGGTGCTGAGCTGTCCTCCCCCCCGAGGAGCCAGATCTGGGCTGCTGGCCTCCTGCGTCCTCAGCACCGTGGTCCCAACTCAGCTGCAGGGAGGGGCCAGGAGAAGCAGAGGATCTCCCGCCGTGGACGGGCACCGGGCGCTGCCGCCCCTCGCTCGCCTTCCCTTCCAGCCCACACGCCTTGAGAGAAGACATCTCCAACTCTGTCCTCGGCCGGGTAACACGCTCTCCTTCCCTTCCCAGGTACTGAAATGGCTCTCTTGAAAATCACCCATGATTCTGAAGTCGGGCCATGAGGAACTGGCCTCAGGACCGGCCTTCCTCTTCCCCAGAGTGGGGGCATCTGAGTCACGTGGCAACTTCCCTCCCTGAAAGTGTTCCTGTGAGGTAAAGATCACGAGCCAAACCTGACACGAACACCTGTTTCCTATCTGTGAAATGGCATCACTGTCCCGTGGAAGGTCACAGCAACAAAGTACATCAGAGTCAGCAGGTCAGAAGTCTGAACTCAAGGTGTCGGCAGGGCCCCTCTCCCTCTGAAAGCTGTGGGGGATCCTTCCGTGCCTCTTGCAGCCCCCGGTGCTGCTGGCAAGCCCTGGCATGCCTCGGCTCTAGATGCACCCTCCGATCTCCGCCTTCGTCACATGGCTTCACCCTGTGTGCCTGTCTTGACGTCCCCATCTTCTTATAAAACACTAATCATTTTGATTTGGCACCTGCCCTACTCTAGGACAACTTTAACTAGTTACATCTGTTGTGGCTTTTTTTTTTTAAATATTTTAATTATTTCTTTGACAGAGAGAGAGAGAGAGAGACAGCCAGCGAGAGAGGGAACACAAGCAGGGGGAGTGGGAGAGGAAG
>NW_023208505.1:0-538 GCF_002007445.2 Ailuropoda melanoleuca
TGAGAGGTCTCACACAGAGAGCCGAGTGGGGGTCCAGGACCGTTGGGAACAGGTGATGCGCATCTCCTAACTCACACTTCCTTCCTGAGTTCTGTGTGTGTGCATTTGTGTGTATATCTGTCAGTTGTGTACTGTTGAACTCACATAAGTTAAATGCAATGTGTTGTATAATATCATAAACTTTGTTCTATTATAGGGGTTAGTTCTGTGTACTGTGTGTTTCTCTCCCCTTAGATTGTAAGTGAACTTGCATGATCTTCGTCAACCTCAAAGTCCTCAGAGTCAAGATCTTGCAAAAGTCACATGCCTTGAATCCCTTCATTCTTACCTCCCTTTCTGTGTGAGTGGTCCTTAGTTGTGTTCTCCCAACCACTGCCAAGACAGGGGCCCTACACAAAGATGTCATGGCTCTAGTAGCTGGGGGTCTTATCCATACTGTAGCCTAAGCCCTGTTTCCATGGCCCCAGGATGCCCAAAAATCCAGCAAAGTAACTATTATTATCCTGTTTTCACACGAGAAAATTGAGGTTAAGAGACA
>NW_023208506.1:0-538 GCF_002007445.2 Ailuropoda melanoleuca
CAATGCAGGGCTTGATCTCACAACCCTGAGATCATGACCCGAGCTGAAATAAGAGTCAGAGGCTTAACTGACTGAGCTATCCAGGTGCCCGTGGAGTGGCAGTAACATTTAAGATCTACTCTTCTATTAACTTTCAAGTATACAATACTGTACCATTCATTATCATCACCATGCTCTATGTTAGATCCCCAGAACTTATTCAGTCTCTTATAGTTGGAAGTTTGTATCCTTTGATCAACATCTCCCCATTTACCCCATCCACAGTCTCTGGGAAGCATCATTCTAATTTCTAGTTTTATGATTTTGGCTTTTTAAGATTGCACATTTAAATGAGAACATACAGTATTTGTCCTCTTTTGATTTATTTCACTTAGTACAATACCCTCAAGTTCTATTCATATTGTCGCAAAAGGCAGGATTTCCTTTTTTTATGCCTAATATTTCATTACATATATATAATATAAAATATGTTATTTTATGTATATATATTACATTTTCTTTACCCATTTATCCATCAATGGACAGTACGGTTGTTTCC
>NW_023208507.1:0-538 GCF_002007445.2 Ailuropoda melanoleuca
CACACTTCAAAATCCTGCTTGGGACTTGCTAATTGACACACGTCCCTGCTCAAAAGCCTTCAACAACTCCCCGGTGCATCCAGAAGTTACGTCCGAATCTCACGCTCAGCACGAGCAGGTGCTTACCCTAATATGACCCCTGTGTCCCACTGCTTCCTTTACCCCTTTGTTAACCACAGCATACGTACCACCACAAATAACACCGTATTTACTATCTCGGGGCCTTTGCCAACAGTGTTTCTCCTGCCTGAATTCTTCCCTGCTCTTCCCTTGTCCTAACCTGGACATTCATCTGACAAAACTGTATTTGGCCAGTATGTTTACTCTGTGCTAGATGCTGTTCTAGTGCTCTTTGGAATGGCCTGACAGTGGCACACTGCAAGAAAGGCCACGGATTCTTGCCTTTTTTCAATCCATGCCCCCTTGCTGCATAACTTTTAATGCCCTCCCATTGTGACGCTGGCCTTAGTCATGTGATTTGTTTTGACCCCTGGGGTGTTAGCAAATGGAGGCCTAAAAAGTGCTGGACCTCTTTCTG
>NW_023208510.1:0-538 GCF_002007445.2 Ailuropoda melanoleuca
CCAAGATTAAGGTAACATCAGGTTAGTTTAGATTAAACAATTACAGTTTTAATGGTATAAGTACAAAGCAAAGTTAAAAATAAAAGGTTTAATTCTGTTGGTTGATAATAAAGGAAGAGATTACCATCCCTTCCTTTTTCTTAAAACATTTACTTTATAAAACTTAAAATTGTAAGTACTCTCATTTGTCTGAAATATATGTAAGTCTTTTTGAAAACTAGAGAAGCCTTTTGTCATTTTAGACTCCAGGAATATTTCTCAAGAACCCCGGAGCCATCTCTTTGAATCTTACATGTCAAGGTAGATAATGCCCCATCTCCTAGTTTCTGTGGAAGGGTAGGAGCCTAACTTCAGTGCTACAGGTTGCAAAATTACATCTAGTCATAAAGATATGAGACACCAATGAGCAAATGGTCACCCCTATAACCAGGTAAAGTTGGTTGCACTATATGTGACAATTAGTGCCATGAAGTCCTGTTACTTGAGGACTGATAACTGTTTATCTTGAAAACATGTCTGTAATGGGTTGTATCTGCTC
>NW_023208511.1:0-538 GCF_002007445.2 Ailuropoda melanoleuca
TATATATATATATATATATATATATATATATTTTAATGTTTTTAGTGTTTTATTTAAATTCCAGATAGTTAACTTATAGTGTAATATTAGTTTCAGGAGTAGAATTTAATGATTCATCATTCATTACTTTACATAAAACACCCAGCGCTCATCATGAAGTACCCTCCTTAATCCCCATCACCCATTTAGCCTCCCCACTCCCCCCCTCACTCCCCATCCCCACCACCCATCCCCCTCCAGCAACCCTGAGTTTGTTCTCTATAGTTAAGAGTCTCTTTTATGGTCTGCCTATTCTAAGAGAACCATATTTTTTAAGGGCTTGGTGATGGGTTTTGAGCTCAGCCAGGGTAATGAAACACTTCATCATTGGAGCAAACGGCACAGCCACCATTTAGGGTTTTCTTTGGTATATGGTTCGTAATGGAGATTGTTTTTCTCAAACTGTTTCGTCTGGGTAAGCCTACTTCACAAGCTTCACAAGTCCTGAGATGCCTGGCTGCTGGCCGTTGCTATGGTAGAAATAGGCTTCTTCCTCCAG
>NW_023208512.1:0-538 GCF_002007445.2 Ailuropoda melanoleuca
CCCAGGTGTCTGAACCAAACAAGCTGATTTGGATGCAATGTTACATTTCCCCGTATAAACACCAGAACTAATTCCCCGCGAGCTCCTTCCTTCGCCCCTTGGTCTGCTGCTTCTCGGTTGACACGTCTGGGCAAGGAGGGAGAGCATCTAGGACTGGCCTGGTGTTTGCTGGGCCCATGAGAGGGTCCCTTGGTCCCCCCAAAGCCCCCAGTCTCCAGGCCCTGGGCTGGGGGAGGCTGAGCAAAGAGGCGTGACGTTCAGGCACATGGTCAGTAAGGGGTGGGGTGGGGATTTGGACTAGGCTGGCCAGAGCCCAGCCATAAGCTGCCTAGGGGAGGGGACAATCTGCAAATAAGGTAGACCCTGGGTCCCACCCCAAATGTTCGTGTGCCGTAGGGCCCCATGCCCCAGCCTCCGACCACCAAGCACTTTTGGGGCCCTTCCCGTGCCTCCCCCCCCTCGGCCGGCCACTGGCTCATGAGCTCCTGGGCCTTGCAGCTTGGCTCTGCCCCACATGCTGTGACTTGCTTTGTCCTTC
>NW_023208513.1:0-538 GCF_002007445.2 Ailuropoda melanoleuca
GGCCACGGTACCAGAGGCCCCCTTGAGAGGCTCCGGCAGGAGCAAGCGCCACAGTCCCTGCAGTGAGGTTGGACTGAGGACCGGGAGACACTTGCTTCAGTGGCTTTAGGGGACGGTGGGGACGGCCCCCTCCCATCCATCACCTCCCCACCTGGGGCCCTGGCTGCCAGGAACCTGGGCACAGCTGTATGTTCCCGAAAGCTGGGAGGGCACAGGTTGCCCCTGCCCTTCGATTGTCAAATGGGGTGACGTGAAGCTTGGAGTTGAGGCAGAAAGCACGTGACCCTGAGGACAGCCACTGTGCATCTCTCAACCTTAACTGCTGCTGGTTAGCAGTGCCCCATCCCTCCGGCCCCCGTGGGACGCCCGGCACACGGGCATCGCCCCCCCCCGGCTCACGCTCCCTGTGAGGTGTCTGCCCTCGTGGGGGGGGTCGACATCTGCGGGGGGCAGGTAGTATTGCCTGGAGCCCATGGCCAGGGGTGTAAGAGCAGAGCTGGGGCAGAGAAGAGGACCGCCCCCCCCCCCCCCCCCCCCA
>NW_023208514.1:0-538 GCF_002007445.2 Ailuropoda melanoleuca
GCGGGGGGCGGGACGCCTCTTTGCGATTCTGGCCGCGCGCAAGGCGGTGGGAATCCGACTGAGGAGCTCCGAGAGGAGGGGGAGCCCAGCGACCTACACCTTGAGCCTGTGAAGGCAAGTGGGGGTGTCCTGGGGGGGGCGAGAGGACCCCCACTGTCGCCGGGCTTACAGCCTTCCGGGACCCCAGACCCTGGCAGCCTGGCAAGGAGGAGGCGACCCGGTCGTAGCTGGTCCCTGAGAGAGGTGCGCAGCGCCGCGGGACCCCTGGCGAGGAGAGGCGGCGACTGGCGCGGGCTGGGCCCAGGGCACCAGGGCTGGCCGGAGAGGCTCCCTCGGATCGTGTGGAGACGAACTGCGCCCGCCACTGCGCGGCCAGCTTTCCAGGCGCCCGCGACCCGCCGTCGACGGTGCCTGTACCGGGAGAGAGCTGTGTGTGTTGGGGCGTGGGGGCGCTGCTGCGGAAGAAATGGCGGAGCGGGAGCTGGGGTGGGGGGCGCCCAGGGAGGCCGCCGTGGCGGGGACGGGGGCGGCGTCCGAG
>NW_023208515.1:0-2631 GCF_002007445.2 Ailuropoda melanoleuca
AAGAGAACACAAGAGAACCTTCATGAGGTTTCCAAATCTTCATCAACTCCAGCACAAACCCACTCAAGTAATTGGGGCTGGAGAACAGTTCAGGCAGAACTCAGCCTAGATCACTAGAAACAGGTTCAGTGGGTCCTCACACCACGCACCATGAGGACACCAAGAACTAATGACTGTCACCAGGGCTCAGGATCTTTTAATGCTTTCCTTTCTCAGCAGGGACCCAAAAGCAAATCACCTGGGGTGCTCCCAGAAGAAATCGGCATCAGAGGCAGAGGCCAGCATGCTGGGTCTCCATCCTGCAGACAGCCATGCAGATGCTGTGGTCCCTCCTCTGCCTTCTGGCAGCTCCCCTGGGGAAAGGTCTGGGGGCTCTGGGATAGGCAGGGGCCTTTCTGTGGAATGGGAACGACTCACCAGGACTCTCTTTGTAACTAGGTGTCCTGTCTCAACTTACACTTCAGGAGTCAGGCACAGGACTAGTGAAGACCCTCTCTATCAACTGTGTTGTCTCTGGGGGCTCTGTCACCAGCAGTTACTATTGGAACTGGATCCGCCACCGCCCTGGTGGAGCATTGGAGTGGATGGGGTACTGGACAGGTAGCACAAGCTACAACCCAACTTTCCAGGGCCGCATCTCCATCACTGCTGACACGTCCAAAAACCAGTTCTCCCTGCAGCTGAGCTCTGTGACCACCGAGGACACGGCCGTGTATTACTGTGCCAGAGGCAAACTGAGGAGACATCAGTGTGAGCCCAGACACAAACCTCCCTGCAGGGACACAGTAGGGGCAACAACAGGGGCCCTCAGAATCCACCAGGGAGTGCTCAGGACACCAGGGGAATCTCAGGACACCTGGGGGGCTCAGATCACCTCTGGGAGCTCAGGTCACCAGGGGGTGCTCAAGAGTCAGGGGCACTCAGGCGACAAGGGCACACTCAGATCAGCGTGCAGCACTCAAGACCCACAAATACACTTTCCACACCAGTAGCAGGTGCAGGTGGAGAGTAAATGCTCGTTTCCTGTCACAGTGTGGGGCATCCACTCCATAAAACAATTCAGCCAGGGGCCACTCTAAAATAATGATTTCATCTTACCTCTTACATCTGTGAATACAAAGGTTGGTTGTAATAGGAGAAACTATACTTGCAAGCACAAAAAGCAGAACGCCACTTACTGCTTCATCTTTTCCCTAAATGACAATTATATACAGACATTCTGATGTCAGTCTGCTATGTCTATAAAAGTTTCAGCAGGACTCAACAACACAGCACCACACAAACCAGTGTACAAACTATGAGCCAATAAAATAAAATTCATGCTGGACATCAGGCACAGAAGCATCATGAAGCCAAAGCCAGAGGAGAATGGCCCTAGTGTGGGGGGCATTGTGTGGACACCATGCTCACAGCATCTAGTTAGCTGACATCATCCAGAAGCAGAGGGACCCCCACCAAGCTCGATACAGTTGGTGAATCAGATGATACGACACACNAACACACACATAGAGGGAGAATACAAAATGCTTATCAATCTCAAGGAATGTCACACAGCATGTCGGAAATGCTTTAATAAAACCAGGAAAGACATGACATCAGGGATTTTCTTGTGGCTCAGTGCTGGAAAATACTGAGGGATCTGGAACATCAAAGGCACAGAATCTAGTCTTTCCTATTGGATTTACCATGTGTGGTTCAGAAAAAGACAGGGGAAGGGGAATTCTGGTGACAGTAATGAATCATCAGAAGGTAAAGTCTCATGCCTAATTCCATGCAACTATAAAAATAAGTGAAAAGGAAGATAACTGATCAAATAGGTGAAGACAACCTGAGTCCATAGACAATGAGAATGATGATATATAAGCTGACAATACTAATAATGAAACTACTAGAAGTGGACTGAGGTCTTGCCCGGTGTCTGCAGTGGAAGCTGTCCACTCCCCAAAGTCACCAACTGGTTCTGAGGGTTCTGTGTTCACCGTGTGCATGCAGACACCAGAAGCTTCTACTGGATCCATGAGATCCTCACTTTGAGGTGCTAGAGAGGAGGGGCTTTTCATCTGCAGGGAATCACTCACTGATCCTTCAGTTGTTGACTTCAGCTCAATGTGTGTGACCTCCACCATCCTCATAAAGAGTGGTAACAACAATGTGATGGGACGAGGAGTTGGGCTTTAGGGAGGCACATAGGTCAGGAGGGTCCAGCCTCATAATGGGATTACTGTCCTTATACACCAGGACTGAGAAAACTCCCTGCCCCCTTATCCCATGTGAGGTGACAGGGAATGGACAGCCTAGGATGTGGGTGCTCTTCACATCACATCTGCCTGCACCTTGTCCTGAATTTTCCAGACTCCAGCACTTGAGAAATGAGTGTCTGTTCTTTAAAACCACACCCAGTCTGTGTACAGTGTTACAGCAGCTGGAACAGACTAAGACATTTCTTTTTTATTAATGATTACATTTATTCATTTATTTGACAGAGAGAGAGACAGCCACCAGGAGAGGGAACACAAGTAGTTGGAGTGGNAGGGGAGTGGGAGAGGAAGAAGCAGGCTCCCAGTGGAGCAAGGAGTCTGATCTGGAGTTCTGTCCCAGGACACTGGGATCATGCCCTGAGATGAAGGCAGA
>NW_023208516.1:0-1179 GCF_002007445.2 Ailuropoda melanoleuca
TCTTGAGATTGTGGCCAAGTAAAGATATTTTTATTTCTGTGGAGGGGGAACATCTATTAACCTCTCAAATTGAGGAAAATAAGAAAAACTTATTTGGGTGGAAGTACTTCTAGTATACTCACTGGATTTCTATATTTTTTTGCACATATAGTATTCTTCCTCTTTAAAAATAAAATTTCATTCTAGCTGTAGTACAGGTGTAGTGTTGAAAATACTGCTGCTGAACAGTTTCATACACACAATCAGGGCAACATCATGACTTTTATGGCACCTTCCTTCTTTGTCCTCATGAGTCCTTCTCCTCCATAAAAAAAATGTTAAAGATTATATTTTATGAATGCATTGGTATAATGATGACTATACTCCAAGTTGGATTTGGATTAGGATTATATTCATTTTCTCTTCTTATTTTAAAAGAAATTAACCATTTTGAAGGATCCTAAAGTTATTGTGGGCTCTGGGCACTGTGCCTACTGTGCCGTAAGGGATACATTAACCCTTCCCACAGTATATATGCTCCTGAAGAAAAGTGATCCAGACAGGATAATTGANCAGGATGATTGACTGTCCCAAGTTTAATCAAGTAAGAGGGGGAATAAATCTCTCTAAAATATCACTATATATTTTTGTGTAAATACTCTAATCCCCCAAGATTCATTTATCACCAGTTTTCATTAATTTCCCCCAGAATTTCTTCATGACATTTTTCACTTCTGCATTTCTGAGGGTATAGATTAAAGGGTTCAACATGGGAGTTACTAGGGTACAAAACACAGTCACAGCTTTGTCAGCAGGAAAGGAGGTCAGGGGTCTCAGGTACAGGAATGAACAAGGTACAAAGAATAAGATGACAACAGTGACATGAGAAGCACAGGTAGACAGGGCTTTGCGACGCCCTTCAGAGCTTTGGATCCTCAGAGAGTGCAGAATAACAATGTAGGAGGCAAGCAGCATAGAAAAAATGAGCAGACATAGTGATCCGCTGTTGGCAGCAATCAGGGGCCCCAAAGTGTGAGTGTCTGTACAGGCTAGCTCCAGGAGAGGTATTAAATCACACATAAAATGGTCAATGACATTGGGGCCACAGAATGGCAACTGGACCAGGAAAAAAACCTGGATCCCTCCGTGAATAAAGCCTAAAATCACAGCCATTCCCACCAAGAAAGCACAGACAGGTCT
>NW_023208517.1:0-538 GCF_002007445.2 Ailuropoda melanoleuca
GTGCCTCTTAACAAAAAGGTTAGCTTTTTGCTCGCTTTCTCATTATTACCTGTACTTTCCCTCCCTCTATCGCTCCTGTTCATTCTCTCTCTCTCTCGCTCTCTTGTTCACGTTCGCTCTGCCCATCTACCTGATTCAGATATGAACAAACACCACAGCAAAGACTCTTTTCAGGACACAGCACAGTGGGTAAGCCAGCTGACTTGAAATAAGCAAAGCTCACTTAGGTGTGATATGTCGAATAGATGTATTTCCCATAAACCTACAGGAACAAAAGTGTCCTTAGCCATGAAGGACTTAGAGCTCATCGGTTTCACCATCCATTGGCACATTGAGTTCAATGTTAAGATTGGAGACCTCGCCCGATCCCAGCCAGCCGACTGGAGTCCTGTTGAAGGTAGGCCTGTTGACAACATCTTGGTTGTAGACCTCGACAGGCTCTGTCTCCACAGGGGTGGCATCGAATTCTGGCATCTGGAAAGTCATCAGTTTGGATGCCTTCTCATATCCACCATAAGGCATTGCAGACCTGTTAAAA
>NW_023208520.1:0-538 GCF_002007445.2 Ailuropoda melanoleuca
TTTTTTTTTCTTTTTACATCCTTGTCTCATTGACCTTTCCAAAGTAGAGGTGATGACCTGTAATGTTTCTTCCAGACTGACCTCCTACTTCCTGTGCCAGTTTTCAACTCTTTACAAGTAAAGAAGTTAATAAAGAAAAGAGAGAACTTTGATGCCGCCAACTCTTAAGCAATTTAAGCTGTGACTTTACTAACCTTAAAGTAAATGAAGCCAGATCCAGTAGCTGCACGATCAAATGCTGTTACAGGATAATTTAGTCCAATTGAATATTACTGTAATGGGGGGAAATGAATTCTGTGCACATTGAAGTTTCTGCTTCTCCAGGAGAATTAAACTGCTGAATGCCCATGTACCCCACTGAAAGTATCTCAAATACATCTCAGCCTGCTGTGTGACTGTGAAGGTCAAGTCTGTTGACCTAGCTTTCCAGAATAGATCTTCAAGCTAGAACCACCCATTTCCCCTTGTTCTTAACACTCAAGTGTTATCTGTATAGTTTTGAAGAACTAGTTTAATTTCACAAATGGATTATGTTGGA
>NW_023208521.1:0-538 GCF_002007445.2 Ailuropoda melanoleuca
TTTCCTAGATAAGTAATACATTTGTGAGGCCAGGTCTCATGCAGATGGTAAGTACTTTACATTGTGTGTTGACTGAGTTCAGGTCCCTGCAACAATTCGGACCGTGTTCACACAATTACAACAGCTCAGAACTTGGCTATGACACTGTCCGCCATAACCCAGAATTGAAGCTCCCATCTGCTGTTGGTGAGGACATATATTGGTACAGCCCTTTAGAAAGCAATTGGCCTGTATCTATCAACATTTTAAAGGTATGCATTTGACCGAGCAATTCCACTTCTAGAAATATCTCCGAAACAAATACTCATAGAAGTTTGAAAGCTATAGATGAGCAGGGATGTTTATGGCATTGTTTATAATCACAAAAAATTGGAAACAGCATAAATGTCCAACAATAGATGATTGAACAAATTACCAACGAACTATGAAATAGCAGGTAACCTTTAAGAAGGTGAGGCCCAAATACAATGACATGGAAAGATTTCCAACAGACATTGTAAACTGTTAAAAGAAACTTGGAAAACATTATAGAGTATGA
>NW_023208522.1:0-538 GCF_002007445.2 Ailuropoda melanoleuca
CTCCTCCGCTATGAGCCTGCTTCTTCCTCTCCCACTCCCCCTGCTTCTGTTCCCTCTCTCGCTGGTTGTCTCTATCTCTGTCGAATAAATAAAATCTTTAAAAAAAAATATTGAAAAGTTTAAAAATAGGCATATTCAAATTCATGTTATTCCAAGTTTAGGTATTTTATTTATACCAAAATATAATTATTTTAATTTTACATTTCTTGACTTTAAGAGAAAGATATTCAACAATAAAATATTTTTTAATTGCTGTTCTCCTTTTATTTTTTTATTTTTTTAATAATAATTGTATATTATGTTATCTTAGTTACCATACAGTACATCCTTAGTTTTTGATGTAATGTCCCATGATTCATTATTTGTGTATAACACCCAGTGCACCATGCAATAATTGCATGAAGACATTCTTTTTTTTAATAATAATTTTTTATTATGTTATGTTAGTCACCATACAATATATCCTTAGTTTCTTTTTTTTTTAAAGATTTTATTTATTTATTTGACAGAGATAGAGACAGCCAGCGAGAGAGGGAAC
>NW_023208524.1:0-538 GCF_002007445.2 Ailuropoda melanoleuca
GGTCTGGCTTCCATTGCCGCTGTCCAGAAATCTGGGCCCATCTAACTGTCATTCCTCATCAGGTGAACTTTCCTTCCCTCTGAGCTGTCTTTTCTTCATCTTTGGTATTTTTCACTTTTGTCATTGAGGCATCGAGCTATGAAAATTTGTGTTGTTCATTCTGCTTTGGAGAGGTTCTGATCCCTGAATCTCAGCATTGACACCCTGGATTTATTGCGGGAAGTTGTACACCATCTTTTTGAATATTGTGTCTCCCACGTGGCCTCCCTTCCCCCGTTCTAAAACTCTGTTTACATGTGTCCTTGATCCTCTCCACCTCTATCCTCTGTGTCTCTGGAGTTTTCCTCTCTGACTTTGTCCTGCATTCTGGGTCAGTACTCTGAACTACTCTCCAGCTCACTCAGCCTCTCTTCGCCTGTGTTCTCGCTGCAGAAATTCTCCCTGAAGAAGCCCTGCAATAACTTGGAACACATACACTTTAGGACACTGCCTTTTCTCATATATGAATTAAAATGTTGCTTGTGTTTTGCAAAATGTC
>NW_023208525.1:0-538 GCF_002007445.2 Ailuropoda melanoleuca
CGACGGGAGCCTTTGCTTCTGGGAGCAAAGAGCAGGAGAGAAGCTCGCTCCAGCGGATGCGGAATCTGCCATACACGCCCCTGTGGCAGGAGCACTGGGCCTGTGTCCACGCACCTGCTCACCTCTGCACCACGGAGTCTGGCCACCACCTCCAGTCCCCCGGGGGGCGGGGTCCTCCCCCTGTCTGCCTCGCAGGGCTCAAGGTTTACACCAGACTTTAAAAATTATGGGGGACCCCACAGAGCTTTTGTGTCCATGACTTGGCTCTATGTAAACCATAGTACAGATGAAAGCAAAGAAATTTTAAATATTGATCGATCGAGCATTTAAAAATAACAATTATAAACCCATTGTATGTTAACATAAATAATATATTTTAATGAAAAAAGTAGCTCTTCCAAATAAAAAACATTTGTGAAAGATCAATGTTTTAACATACGTGTGTGTGTGTCTAATGTCTGGCTAACAGAAGACAGATTCTCATAACTGCTGTGCACTTGATCTTTCATGATGTGTGTTTATAATTTTTTAAGAAAAC
>NW_023208526.1:0-3885 GCF_002007445.2 Ailuropoda melanoleuca
GGCTGGCCCCCCCCCCCCCCCACCGCCCCTGCTTCCTACCTCTCCTTTTCTCCCTCTTTTCACCCCACGTAGGGAGGAACCCTGTTAGCAGTTCCTGGTTCAGTCCTGGTCTCCAGGCTGAGAAGGTTGGTGGGGTGACTCCAGGGAAGGGGGCATAGCATCTGGGTCTCCCTGGGCAGCCCTGTCCAGCTGTCTGACCTCCGGTGATCACTGTGTCAGGGGCACTCGTGGGGGCAGCTCCTCCGAAGGCATAACTGTAGCCCAGCTCCCTAGCACAGCAAGGGTAATGAGACGACCTCCTGAAAGACCCCCCAGTGAACCCTCTCATCTCACACCCCAGCAAGAGCTGGTGATGTCGCTGTGCTGCCAGCTGGCTTAATTTTTAAAGAAATATATTTTTTTATTTCAAGACTCTCAAGTGAGATATGTTATTATAGAAAAACTTAAAAATATATTTAAACAAAAGGAAAACCCTTCTCTCTTCCCCACCCAAAGATAATGTGTTGTGATATTTTGGTAAATTTCCTTCCAGTTCCTCGCCCCCTCCTCCCCCCATGTACCCAGCTCCGAGTTTGGTTTTCCCTGTGACAGGTGTTTTAAGTCTTTACCAGTTTTGTCCCACATCCTGGTGGCTGGCAGTGTTCCCACCTTTCCTGCTTCCTGGCACCCACCTCTTCCTGGGCCTTCCTGTTGGCTGCTCAGGGCTTGTGTGTGGCCAAGTGTAGAAGAATGAGCTTGGAGCCGGCCTTGCTAACTCTGGATGACTTTCTGAAGCCCGGGAGAGAGGAGCCCAGATCTCCCCCTCTCCCCCCTGCCAAGAGTGGCTGGCCACCGGCCACTGGGTGAGTCCAGGTGGAGACTTCGGGGTCTGAGTGTGCAAGGACTCGGGGGTAGGTGCGTTGATCGCGGCAGGTGTGCCCCCTTGTGCTCCCACTGGCTACGTTTCTCATTCTCTCTCTGTAGGTTTTGTGCTCCTGCGTTGGGCTTGGTAGTCTCTTTTGACTGTGCCACTTGTTTCTGCCTGTGTATTTTTATTTCAACCGGAAGTGAACTGAGCGCAATCACAAAGTTTTCTTGACTTGTAATGCTTATTGCATCTTCTTATCTATGGCACGGGCACCTACCTCAGATAAGGGTCTGGTTTGTGAGTTCAGGAAATCAGAGTCGCAGGATTGGAAGGGAATAGAAACCTCGGTGAATCTGTCCCTGGCAGTTTGCCTTGTGATGTTTGCATTACCTCCAGATGTAGTTACCTCAGTCTCACTCAAACACCTCGGAGAACGAGGCCCTGACTCATGTCGGGGTCACCTACTCCTGCTTGAACGATTTCTGGATTTCAGTCATACATGATATCTAGGAACATTCCGGTAGTAAAGTATCTTACCCTGGAGCATTATCTGTCTAGATGTACCTGAGAGATAAAGCAAGGCCTCCAAATACACTGTCTTGTAGATGTTTGAAGTCAAGTTGGTTGCTTAAGCTCTAGAGCTGGTAAGTGGAGGATATGGGGCTCAAACCCAGCTCTCTGACTGCCAGCGTGGCTCTCTTTCCCTGTCATCTGTTGTGGATAGAAGGTTCTTACTTCCAGGGACTGAAGCTTCCTTCTCTGGAACGCCTGCTTGTTGGCATTGCTTCTTTTCTTCAGAGCCACAGAAAATAAACATTCGTTTCTCTTCCTGACGCAGTCTGAAGTATTCGAAGATAGCTGTTGTGTTGCCCACATCTCCTCTTCTCCAGGTTAAACACCTCCAGGCCCCTCAACCGTTCTTCTCTCATTCCATCATTTATTCAAAAAGCGTTTACTGGGTGTGCTGTGGGTTAGGTGCAGGAGGGGTCAGAGGGCTCCCTGGTCTTTAAGGAGACAGATGGCAAAAGGCATTAGTCGGGAATAGTGTTTGGCCACAGACTTCTACTCAATCCTTCTCTTTCCAGTGAGCCCTCTTACCATTATGCCCAGCTCTGCAGCCCTCTCCAGAAAGTAAATGGTTGTCTGCTGTGTGGGACAGGGGTGTTCACCTGGCTGGTAGCCTGAGGGCCAGGATCTGAGGGCCGAGCTGCTCAGGCCTTCGGTATATGCCCCTGTTTCCAGCCTCTGCCCCGGCTCTGCTTCCAGGCGTGGTGCCTTGGGGTCCTTCAGAGCCTTCGCCTTTGCTTTTGGTGTGGTTGTTGGGCCCCAGGCCCCTGTCCGCACCCCACACTTCAGGTCTCTGCCCTCTGTTTTGCTAGGTTGCCTTCCTAGCTTCTAAAATTGCACTGACCTCTTTTCCTCTCTTCACCATTGTCTTCTTCCCTGTTCTTTTTGCTCCTGTGGGTTCTTAGGTTTTTTAAGTCTTGTTCTGTTATTTTAGTGGTTTTAGAGTGTGTTCTCTGTGTTTAACCAGAAGTTTCTCAGGCGCTTTCATATGCTTGTACTGCAGCTAAGCCGTGGCTTCTCTATTCTGTGCTCTCGTAGGATGTTTAAAAGTTATTTTAATTTCTGAATAGATTCCATTCACTTAATTAAAATAATTCTTTAAAAGTTACTTGAAAATTATACATTGGAAAGGCTCGCTTCCACCGGTTTCCTTCATCCTTTTCTACCTCCTACCCCCTCGAGGCAACAACTTTGATTAGTTCCTTTGTGCAGATGCAAGCAAATATGGATTACTATTTTTTATCTCTCCCTCCTTTATGCAGAACTTAGTACATTGTGGCCTGTTCTGTGTGTCCCAGTGGTCTGTCCACGTTAGTGCATCCAGAGCTTTTTTTGTTCTTTATCGTGCTCAGCCCCCGTTGTGTGGATGGACTGCAGTTTATGTAACCATTTCCTACCAATCTGGCATGGCAGATCATCTGCAATGAACGCTTCGAACACACATAGTTCTGCACGTGTGCATTTGTACTGGAAAGATAAATTCCCTGAAGTGGAATCGGTGGTGTTTGGAGCCCAAGCATGGGAGCCTAGGTCTCCAGGTGTTGCTCTGGGACCATTGTCTGGCTAGTGACTCATCCCAAAGCATGATTTTGCCACCAGTGCCGTCTGACATTGGATGTACACGGGCTGGAAATGGCTTGCCTGCTTCCTGCTGCTTCCCTCTGCTTGGGCCCAGGGGGCCCTGCTGAGGCCACCAGCAGGGAGGGATTCCGAGGGATCCCCCGAAGGGATTCCGGGCTCTCCATGGGGTAGCAGTGGGGGTGGCAGATCCCATTGTGTCGGCCATGTTCTCGCTCATGAGTTCTAGCCCTGGCTGCCGGCGCTGTGCGGTTTTTTCTACTGTAGGCTCTCAAAGGCAGGAAACAATGGTTGTCCTTTCACATTTGTCATCCTAAAGGGTGTTTTCAGAGAGGCAATTAAGGGGCTCTGGCAAAGGTGCTTGTGGCAGCAAGCAGCTGGAGCTCGTGTCACGGGCAGCCTCGTCCTCCACTCTGGAGCGATAGAGGGCCCCTGCGGACCTCTCCCGGAGCAGCTGGGGCCACACGTAGCAGCCTGCCCTATTCCCAGGGGGAAGCAGCCTCCCCGGAACTTAGGCAGCAGCATCCTGAGGTTTTCAGCCAGCAGGTGGGGAGTGGACATCTGGACTGACTTCCATGCCAGGCTCCCCCCCACTCTCTGCCTCTGGGAAAACTGGATAACTTTGTTCTCGGTCTCTAGAAAGGATCAGTGACATCGTGTAGATGCTGTCAAGGTTAGGGCGCCCCCGACCTGGTTCCCTTTGGCCCCACTCTTCCTGCTCATGACCCTCCTCCCAGGCTGGTCAGTGAATGCGTTGCTCCACCGGTGTGGCAGCCCCCCTTCCCAGCCCCGGCCCCTTCCCCACCGAGATTTGGTCTTTCTCAGACACTCAGCCTCTCTTTCCTCCTTACCACTGTGCATTCCCCTGCCCTCCCCCCCACCCGGTCTTTCCT
>NW_023208527.1:0-538 GCF_002007445.2 Ailuropoda melanoleuca
TTTTTTTTTGTTTTGTTATGTAGCTCATGAATCTTTAAGAATAGAAACAAAATTATTTTTTTCTCTTTTCACTCCATATTGCTTTGTGGTAGATCTATGGTGTGCTACCTATATTCCCCACTTGCCCATTTCTTTTTCTCCAGCATCTTCTACCATCAGAATCAAGGCACCAAATTCACTTAGCTGTTATTGTAGAAGTTGAGTTAAGGTTTATAGTACACATGTTTAATTTGTCACAGTCTACTTTACTGATAGCTCACATTGGAGTGCCTACCTTACCTTCAGCAAAGGAGAGACTTTTCGCCCAAGATTATGACCCACCTTCAGGAAGAGCCCATATGCAAAGATTGGCCAATGTAGGGCATAAGAGCTTGTCCTCTTGCTTCTGATTGGGACATACAGCTTCAGAATTCTCTATGGGATCAGCTGCAACCTCTGTTGGAACTACACCACAGTTTTATCTTGAAAGCCTTCTCTAATAAACTACTTGAATACAAATATCTTAGAATCTGTCTCCTGGGGATCCTGACCCAATGCA
>NW_023208528.1:0-1495 GCF_002007445.2 Ailuropoda melanoleuca
TTTTGTTTCTCTTGCCTTTGGCGATGTGTCGTGAAAAAGGTTGCTCTGGCTGATGTCATAGAAGTTGTTGCTTATATTCTCCTCTAGAATTTTGATGGATTCCTGTCTCACATTGAGGTCTTTCATCCACTTGGAGTTTATTTTTGTGTATGGTGTGAGAGATTGGTCAAGTTTCATTCTTTTGCATGTAGCTGTCCAATTTTCCCAGCACCATTTATTGAAGAGACTGTCTTTTTTCCACCGGATGTTTTTTCCTGCTTTATCAAAGATTAGTTGCCCAAAGAGCCGAGGGTCCATTTCTGGGTTCTCTATTCTGTTCCATTGGTCGATGTGTCTGTTTTTGTGCCAGTACCATGCTGTCTTTGTGATCACAGCTTTGTAGTACAGCTCGAAATCCAGCATTTTGATGCCCACAGCTTTGTTTTTCCTTTTCAACAGTTCCTTGGAGATTCGGGGCCTTTTCTGTTTCCATACAAATTTAAGGACTATTTGTTCCAGTTCTTTGAAAAATGTCCTCGGTATTTTGATCGGGATAGCATTGAAAGTGTAGATTGCTCTGGGTAGTATGGACATTTTAACTATGTTAATTCTTCCAATCCATGAGCATGGAATATTTTTCCATCTTTTTATGTCTTCCTCAATATCTTTCAAAAGTGATCTATAGTTTCTAGGATATAGGTCCTTTACGTCTCTGGTTAAGTTAATTCCAAGGTAACGCATGGTTTTTGGTGTTATTGTAAATGGGATGGATTCCCTAATTTCTCTTTCTTCAGTCTCGTTATTCGTGTATAGAAATGCAACTGATTTCTGGGCATTGATTTTGNAAAGTGTAGATTGCTCTGGGTAGCATGGACATTTTTACTATGTCAATTATTCCAATCCATGAGCATGGAATATTTTTCCATCTTTTTATGTCTTCCTCAATATCTTTCAAGAGTGATCTATAGTTTCTAGCATATAGGTCCTTTACGTCTCTGGTTAAGTTAATTCCAAGGTAACGCATGGTTTTTGGTGTTATTGTAAATGGGATGGATTCCCTAATTTCTCTTTCTTCAGTCTTGTTATTCGTGTATAGAAATACAACTGATTTCTGGGCATTGATTTTGTATCCTGCCACATTATTGAATAGTTCTATAACTTCTCATTGTTTGGGAGTTGATTCCTTTGGGTTTTCCATATAGAGTATCATGTCATCTGCGAAGAGAGACATTTTGACTTCTTCTTTGCCGATTTGGATACCTTTGATCCCTTTTTGTTGTCTGATTGCTGTTGCAAGGACTTCTAGTACTATGTTGAATAATAGTGGCGAGAGTGGGCATTCTTGTAGTGTTCCTGATCTTAAGGGAAAGGCTTCCAGATTTTCCCCATTGAGAATAATGCTTGCAGTAGACTTTTCATAGATGGCTTTTATGAGATTGAGAAATAGAACACCCTGGGAAAAACTAAGCAAAGAATCAAAGGCTTTGAATGCCATACTCGACGAGTTGGACCTCAT
>NW_023208529.1:0-144 GCF_002007445.2 Ailuropoda melanoleuca
TTTCCAGAGTGGCTGTACCAACTTGCATTCCCACCAACAATGTAGGAGGGATCCCCTTTCTTCACATCCTCAACATTTGTTGTTTCTTGCCTTGTCTATTTTGCCATTCTAACT
Source organism: Ailuropoda melanoleuca (assembly GCF_002007445.2). Taxonomy (NCBI): domain Eukaryota; kingdom Metazoa; phylum Chordata; class Mammalia; order Carnivora; family Ursidae; genus Ailuropoda; species Ailuropoda melanoleuca. Next base: position 115 of record NW_023208529.1, read on the forward strand.
GGCGTAAGGTGGTATCTCAGTATGGTTTTG
>NW_023208529.1:394-609 GCF_002007445.2 Ailuropoda melanoleuca
CTGCCTCTTAGTTTTTTTGATTGTTTCCTTGGCTGTGCAGAAGCTTTTTATCCTGATAAAGCCCCATAAGTTCATTTTATCTTTTGTTTTTCTTGCCTTCTGAGATGTGTCGTGAAAAAGTTTGCTCTGGCCGATGTCATAGAATTGTTGCCTATGTTCTCCTCTAGAATTTTGATAGATTCCTGTCTCACATCAAGGTCTTTCATCCATTTGGA
>NW_023208530.1:0-538 GCF_002007445.2 Ailuropoda melanoleuca
TTCACTGCTACAGGGTAAGAAAGCACTCTGGAGAATTAAGAGTTAATGTGAGCTACCTTACGTTTCTTTGCTATAAAAACAGAAATTTATATCCAAAGAAAACCAGAAAAATTTATATCCAAGGAGCAAAGGCTGTCAAAAATGTTAAATATATGCTAAATATTGCTGCTCCTCATGCTTTTTAAGAATTGGGAAGCTGTGGGGTCTGATGAATTAACCAACGAAGATGTCAAGCACAAGGAAACTGACCCAAGGCCTATCTTCACGGCTTAGCTAGCTTCGTTTCTCCATCTATAAAAATCAGGACTCTCTTGCTGTTGTCTGTGTTAGGTAATTAACAGCTGTAAAGCACTCTGGAAGTATAAACTGCTTAAATAAATAACGACTGCCGAAGAACTTTAATGGTAATGTGCTAAATCATAATGATGAAACATGGGCTTTGAACTCTACCATTTTTGTTTTCAAATTAATAATGCCAAGCAAGACCCTGACCTCACAGTATGGCTTAGCACAGCATTAGGCAGCAGGTTTAATGTAG
>NW_023208531.1:0-538 GCF_002007445.2 Ailuropoda melanoleuca
GCTTTTTTTTTTTTTTTTTTTTTTTGAGTAGATTCCACACCCACCATGGAGCCCAATGCAGGGCTTGAGCTCAAGACCTAAGCTGAGGTTGAGTTGGAAGCTTAATTGACTGAGCCACCCAGGTGCCCCTTCTTCATGGTTCTTTATATAAGTCTGAACTCCTTACCATAGCATCTAACTCTAGGATAATGTGGCCCCTGACTGCAGCTCTGAGTGCATCCATCCTGGGTCTTGCTCCAGCCCTACTGGCTTTCCATCAGGGCCTCTACCATTCCTGGGTCTTACTTGCTTCAGTGTCTTTGCACTTCTGTTTCCTTTTGCTGATTCTAGGCCCTAGAAGAGACTTTAAGATTTAGATATCCCACCTCCTTAGAAAGTCTTTTCTAACCACCCTTTTTAAGGAGATATTGTCCCTCCCATTATTATTTGTCCATTTTGTTCCCTGCACAACCGTTTCTACAAATTGTATACACATACTTACATATATATGTACACACACAGGTACACACACACATATATATACATTCATATATATATA
>NW_023208532.1:0-538 GCF_002007445.2 Ailuropoda melanoleuca
CTCAGGTCTTACTCATTTGGAGCCACCAGCAGCTGCACCTGTTGGGATCATGTTTGGGTTAATCTAGTCTCCATAAACTCCATCCGTCGCCTCAACTTTCAGAATCCCCCAGTCCTTCTAAACAGTGGTCCTACACTCAAACCCAAGAATCTCCAGCCTCCATCACTTACAGGGTGCTAGCTGGCCAAACAAATGCCACCAAATTAGTTCGATTGTTGTTTATATCACAGTTAATGCAGGTTGATGAGATGTGTTCGGGGGAGGGCATCTACTCCATAGAATCACTGAGACCTAAGCCCTTCAACCAAAGAGAATTACTTTCCAGCATCTCAGGGTCAACTGCCAGATCCCCTCCACTAAGCCAATAATGAAAGAGAAGGAATGTGGGAATCACGCATGTTATTTCTTAAGGTTGAGGTTTGAAAGTGGCTGTATCATGTCTATGACGTTCCACTCACTTAACTGCAGGGGATGCTAAGAAGTCTAATAATTAGACTAAAGCAAGCAGGCTATGCTTGGTGATGAATAAACCCACAGG
>NW_023208533.1:0-538 GCF_002007445.2 Ailuropoda melanoleuca
CATGTTCTGTATGCTGTTTATTATTTATTTTAAATAAAATTAATCGTTTTCAGTTGAACACGTCATGAGCAAGAAGTACATTCCCGACACTGTGCCACTGCGGCACAGAACACGGCGGCAGAACATTCCTTCTCCAAAGGACACCCTGAACCGGGAGCCCTCCCTGCCCCTCTCTCCCCCCCAGCCCAGACCCTCACAACCCCTCAGCGGCTTTCTCTCTCTGTTCCTTAATCTGTTCTGGATGTTTCTGTAAGTGGAATCATGAAATGCCCACCTATTTTCAAAAAGGGACTCATTTCTTTCTGCGTTTATTTGACATAGAATTTCCCTTATTCGATATTGAAATCCCTGGTGGATTACAGATCAGATGTAATCATAGAGGCCCCTTTAGTAAATATGGGCACAATCTCTGGGCTGAGACCCCTGTTCCTGCTGGGACACCACAGCCTGACCCCAGACAGGACATGGCTGGTTCCACCTGTGACCCACACAGACACCAGGGAAATGTGGAAAGCTGGAAGACACCACAAAGGGCAAA
>NW_023208534.1:0-538 GCF_002007445.2 Ailuropoda melanoleuca
TAATGTTTTCCAGGAGCTTGGGGCTGAGGCCATCTGGTTCCTCGCACAGCCCCTGGATGCAGGAGACTTCAGACCACTCCTGTCTGCCCTTCCCAGCGGGATTTCCCACCGACTTCAGCAAAGCATCCGAAAGTTCTGATAACCAGCCCTTCGCTTTAAACGGAGTTCCTCCTTCCGGTTGGGGAGGGGAGAACTATCAGCGAGGAGGACTGTAGATGCTTGGTCCCCGTGCATGTGTGTTCTTGTTCCCCACTAGCAGGATTTAGAAAGACACTCGTCTCCTCGAGGGAGAACTCAGTCGCAGTTTACGAAGCCCATCTCCCGGCCCAGCTCGTCCCGCTCTCTGAATGCCGTGGAGGAACGTGTCCCGGACGCGGGCTGCGAAGTAGGGCAGAGCTGCAGCGGGATCGCCGCTCCGCCGCCCGTGGCTGGCGACGCGCGCCTCGGTCTTCCCCGCGGGGCCAGGGGACGGTCACGGGGTCCGGCCCGGGGCGGGCTGGCCGCCGTGCGCGCGTGCGGGGCACTGGCCACGCGGCCT
>NW_023208535.1:0-538 GCF_002007445.2 Ailuropoda melanoleuca
TATCTTGTGGTTCTGGAGAAGGTCCAACATCAATCTCACTGGGCTACAGTCAGGATTTTGGCAGAGCTGGTACCTCCTAGAGCCTCTGAGAGGAGAATCTGCTTCTTGCTATTTTCAGTATGTCGATGCCACCTGCATCCCTGGCTTCTGACTCTTTCCTTGTATCCCTCTAACCTCGTCTTGCTATTATCAACGTCTTCTATTTCTGCCTTTGATCTTCTTGCCTACTTCTTGTAAAGAATCTCATGATTATATTGGGCTCATGTGGATAACGTAGGACAAACTTTCCATCTTGGATCCTAACTTCATCACATTAATAAAGTCCTTTTTATTATGTAAGTTAGCAATACTCAGTTCTGAGGATTAGAACAAAGATAAAATTGGGTGGCCATCATGTATCTACAAGACTGGTTTTATTTTGGTTGATTTCTTCATTGAGCTATAATTGACATATAACATATGAATTACAGGTATACAGCCTGATGATTCACTATGTGTATGTGCTGTGAAATGATCCACAAGAAGTGTACTCAACATC
>NW_023208536.1:0-538 GCF_002007445.2 Ailuropoda melanoleuca
GACCAGATATCTTTTATATTATAAAGTTACGGAATCACAGACTCATAGCCTCTACTTTCAGATTTTCATTGGGTTTTGTAACAACCAGTTTCTTAGAGCATTAGCCAGTGTTTCCATATTGGTGAAGTGAATAACTGTTGATATTTCTACTGAACTTCTTCAATAATTGTATTGTTATACAAAGAATTTACAAGGACCCCAGTTTCTCTTGCCTTGAGCCTTGACTCTTTTACCTTTTTTCCCTTCTCTTTCCCCTTTTCCCCTTTCTTTGCACTTCCTCCTCTCCTAAATTTCGACAAATTGCAACACTTGCAAAAACAGCTATGGAAAGAACTGTTCTGACAGTTGCAAGAAGGGGGTTGCACCAATGATCCTAAGCAAGAGGCATAGAAAACCATTCCTGCCTTGAGTTTTGCAGCAAAGAAAAGACCTGCATTCTGTTACAATACCTTTCTCTTCCCCAATCCCCAAAAGCAATTCTGTTTCTCCTTGAGCACTTACTTGGTCTTCAAGTGCTCCTTGATACACATCAGTTAAA
>NW_023208537.1:0-919 GCF_002007445.2 Ailuropoda melanoleuca
CCCATCACAGGACAAGTTCCAATTTTTCACCATCCTGCCCACTCTGTCCTGCAGGTGGTTCAGGGAGGAAGTAGGTCCTCCAGGTGGAGCACAGGTCCACATCCTGGGGCGCATTCTCACCCCATACCTGCTCTTCAACACCTCACAATCCCTCTGAACTTCTGGGGACATGTTCACATCTCTTTATGGGGTAACATGACACCTAGGCCCCAAGATTTGTGTGAACATGTAAAAACTAAGTAGCACACCGAGTCCAAGTGTGTATTCTGCAAAGTCATATAATCAAAATCCGAGTTTCCCAAATGTCACTAGCACCAAATCAAAGGCATTCACATCTGATCTGGTCACTACCCTTCTCTGTTGGCATAGAACCCAAGTTCTCTATAGAGTCAGAGGACATGCAAATAGGGCCCCCCCTCCACTGATTAAACCAGCCCATCCCCGACGCAAGCGATGGCTCCAGCCCCAGGATCCCCAGGTGTTCCCATTCAGTGATCAGGAGAAAACACAGAAAATTCACCATTGACTTTGTGCTTGGCTGAGTTTTCCTGGACACTATTGAAAAGGTAATTTTTGGTGACCAAGAGACAGTGAANACAAGAGACACTGAACATGTGAGTGGATACGAGTGAGAGAAACAGTGGATGTGAGACAGTTTTGTGACCAGATGTCTTGTGTTTGCAGGTGTCCAGTGTGAGGAGCAGCTGGTGGAGTCTGGGGGAGACCTCGTGAAGCCTGTGGGTCCCGAAGACCATCCTATGCGGCCCCTGGATTCACCCTCAGTAGTTCCTGGATGAACGGGGCCTGCCAGGCTCCAGGGAAGGGGCTGCTGTGGGTCTCATGTATTGGCTATGATGGAAGTAGCACAGGCTGGGGAGCCTGGGGACATGAATGTGTAACTGTCTCCAGAGCAGGAGGA
>NW_023208538.1:0-538 GCF_002007445.2 Ailuropoda melanoleuca
AACAGTCTCAATGAGCTTAGAGTAGATACTTTTCCAGAGCCTCCAGAAAGGAACTCAGCTATGCTGACACCTGGATTTTGGTTGTATGAGATTTGGAGCCAAGGACCCAGTTGAGCTATACTATGCCCAGATTTCTGACCCAAAGAAACTGGTAGATGATTATGGGGGGTGTTTTAAGCTGCTAAGCTTCTGGAAACTTGTTATGGCAGCAATCTCCACAGTTTTGATTTTGTTCTTTCCCATAATATCTTTTAATGTAACTTATGCCTGTCTTTGTTTTATGATTTATTTGTCCTTTTTACTAAAGGTTATTTTTATTTTACAATGAAAGAACATCCTAGATACTTTTATAGTTCTATACAAAATTAATTTTATTTAAAGTGAATTCTTTTATTTGTTGAAATATTTGCTTTTCTTTCTTACCATGAAATTTCTTCCTGTTTATTGGTATTTTGGTTAGAAAATTTTAAGATGTAATTTAAAAAATTGACATTGTTTAAATCTACAGAAAATTTAAAAGAATAGCAAAACAACTCCC
>NW_023208539.1:0-538 GCF_002007445.2 Ailuropoda melanoleuca
TTAGTGGAAATCTGGAATTAGTGGAATTTAGTGGAATCTGGAAGCTGTAGTATGAATTTGGTTATAGGAAGAGGAAACAGTTCTCATCTGATAGCATCAATTTTCTCTCTAAATATGAGACAGCGATTGGACAAGGTGAAAATGGGTACAGGTATCAGAAACTCAAAGAGGGAGAGAGGAAAAAAAAAAAGAACAGGTCTGAAGTTTTCATTTCGGAGACTAGGACAGGCAGCTTATTAGAGAAGTATAATTACCTGACAGTGTATGAATGGCCATTAAGATTCATGGATGAAGGTAGAGAGCAAGAGAATTTTTGGATTTATAGAAAGGCAAAGAAAGGTATTGAGGGAAAAGGTGTGCTTATTTTAATAGACCCAGAACCCAAGCTGGATAAAGGAAGGCAGGAGGACATGGAGGTGACTGAGAGTGAAGAATAGTCAGGTGAATGGATTGGAGGACCTGGTGTAGTCAGAGTTGCCAGAACGCAAGCACAGAGCAACAGAATTGAAAAGACTGAAGGTCAGAGAGGGGAATGCTT
>NW_023208540.1:0-538 GCF_002007445.2 Ailuropoda melanoleuca
AACTGAACATGTTCTATTGGGAAAGGGATCTGAACTTACACTGGCCGTACATAAACATTCAAAAAAGAACATTTCTCGCAGTAATTACTAGCAATAATGTTTTTTCAAAATTCAACATCAGTGCCTAAAAGTTCTGTTCAGTGTATCAACAGTATCAACAATTTACTCAATTGAGAATTAATTATGTGATATATTTTAATTTATATGTGCCTTTAAATGCTTGTGGAAGCATCATAAAATTACTTCTTCATCTGACTTATTGCAGAGATTGTATAAGAAAATTTGATGAACAGTAATGAAGAAATTGGTCTTTCAAACAGTAGAAAAAGAGAAAGGAAATTTTACCTTAAGTATATTATCTCAGTCTTCGATCTTTCTCTAAGAAAAGGCAGAAAACCTTTAGACAAGATAAGAACAACGAAAAGATCATGCAGCTCTAGAGAGAAATATGTACATTGGCAAGATAATATTTTTAGGTTTCAAAAGGTTAAGCGATTTAGTGTAATGTCATGGTCACATGCGCAAAGTAAGTGTGTTC
>NW_023208541.1:0-761 GCF_002007445.2 Ailuropoda melanoleuca
CATCCTCTCCAACATTTGTTGTTTCCTGCCTTGTCAATTTTTGCCATTCTAACGGGTGTAAGGTGGTATCTTAGTTTGGCTTTGATTTGAATTTCCCTGATGGCTAATGATTTTGAACATTTTTTCATGTGTCTGTTAGCCATTTGTATGTCNTTCATGTGTCTGTTAGCCATTTGTATGTCTTCATTGGAAAAGTGTCTGTTCATATCTTCTGTCCATTTTTTGATTTATTTGTTTCTTGTGTATTGAGTTTGAGAAGTTCTTTGTAGATCTTGGATATCAGTCTTTTATCTGTAGTGCCATTTGTAAATATGGGTTTTTATTTCTATCTCTGCCTGGAACTTACTTGCTTTTTTCATCTTAAAAAGTCATTGGTGCTAATAATTTTTGGTCTGTACATCTCATAGGTCTATAAACTCACCTGTAAAACATGGATGAAGCTAGAGAGTGTCATGCTAAGTGAAATAAGTCAGTCAGAGAAAGACAAATACCATATGATTTCACTCATATGTGGAATTGAAGAAACAAAACAAATGAACAAAGAAGGGGAAAAAAAGAGAGACACACAAATCAAGAAACAGACTCTTGACTATAGAGAACAAACTGCTTGTTACCAGAGGGGAGGTGGCTGGGAGGATGGGTGAAGTAGGTGATGGGGATGAAGGAGGGCATTTGTGATGAGCACTGGGTGATATATGGAAGTATTGAATCACTATATTTTACACCTGAGACTAATATAACACCCTATGTTAAGTATACTG
>NW_023208542.1:0-538 GCF_002007445.2 Ailuropoda melanoleuca
CCTGAATATCTCTAAGTCACAGAGCACTGTCAGGCACTTGAAAGGACAGTGACAGAAACAAAGCCTTACTCCGTAACAGCAGAAACAAGGAAAGGTTTGGCTCGGTGGCCCCAGCCATCCGGGGGGTTCCCTACCCTCCAGTCACTCCAGCCCTCGCGAGCCCGACAACTATTCTTGGAGGTTGAAGGGTCACGTGTTCTGTCCCCTCTGCAGTTAGAAAACTGGGGTTTGCAGAGCTAACTGCCTCCCCTGGTCTCGTAGCCTGGAGTGTTAGAGACAATGCAAACCGATCGTTTCTTCCTTGTGTTTTTTTTTTTTTTAAGATTTTATTTATTTATTTATTTATTTATTTATTTATTTGCCAGAGAGACAGAGAGAGCACCTGAGAGAGTGCATGTGCACCGGCGGGGGTGGGGGGCTGCAGGGGGCAGAGGGAGAAGCAGACGCCCTGCTGAGCAAAGAGCCCAACGTGGGACTCGATTCCAGGACCCTGAGATCATGACCTGAGCCGAAGGCAGATGCTTAATGGACTGAACCA
>NW_023208543.1:0-538 GCF_002007445.2 Ailuropoda melanoleuca
TTGAAGGATACCCAAGGTAAATTATAATGGAAAGGCCTTTAGTGAGTGGGGTCATCCATTCTTGTAATTTCTTTTTACTTTTTAATATAAAGGTAACCAATATGTCTTCGCATGTCATCACTTTTTTGGTTTGCTTCAGATTTATGCTCTATTCTGTGTGATCCCCTCTACCAAGAAAAGCATGTATTGATTTCATTTTGAGTGGCCAACTGCAAACTTAGAGTCTCTTGGCTCAATCAACAAAACCCAAAGCATTTTGCAAACATTAACATAGAATGATTTTATGTGATGTTTCTTAAGTCTTTCCTTTATTAATTGAGGGAAGTGTATTTATTGCTTCATACATGTAGCTTAAATATTAGGATTGGGTTTATGTATGGATACTTTTATCAATACAGAGATAAAGTAGTGACTGCCATCTTTCAAGTTCCTAACAATTATACCACCTTCTTTTGGTAACAATACTTCAATTTTCATCTGGGTACTAGTCCTTTCTCCATCCTTAATTGAGGCAGGTCAGTTACCTTTTGGGGTCAGC
>NW_023208545.1:0-538 GCF_002007445.2 Ailuropoda melanoleuca
TGCAGTCAACAAAAAGATTAAATCCCATAAACTGCATATTAAATACATTCTATTAAAAGACAAAGGCAATAAATACTTAAAACGATCGCTTCCTAATTATTTTACCGTAACTGATGCTCTAGGTTATGAACACGTATTGTCATACAATGTAACAGCACGCTTTTGCGCGTCTCTTCTTGAGTTGGGATCAGGCACGCCACGCAGGTGGTCTACAGGTGGCCACGGTGAGAGGGTACACAGCACGGAAATTGCCACGCATTGCCACAAATTACGGCTTGATTTATTGTCTTGGTGTTTGTCTATACTTCAGAAATGCTAACGTTGATAAAGCAAATCAATGTCAGAGGGTGTCATGTTCGTAGCTTTGCATTGGGAATTGCATAAAAAAATGGAGGAACGTTCTCCAAAGATTTGAAAACGTATTTAACCGGACAAAGAGGACATTCATGCCATGGACAAAAGAGTGAAGTCTCCACATGTCTTGGTTTCATTTCCTTCTTCCTCTTGCACGAAAACGGAGCTATCGATGGACGCTCAC
>NW_023208546.1:0-538 GCF_002007445.2 Ailuropoda melanoleuca
GCAGAGGGAGAGGGAGAAGCAGGCTCCCTGAGGAGCACGGAACCCGATGCAGGACTCGATGCCATGACCCTGGGATCATGAACCAAGCCGAAAGCAGCCACTTAACCGACTGAGCCACCCAGGCACCCCATTCTCATTTTTTAAGTTGAGAAATGAAAAATCAGACGCATTAGGTAAAGTGCCCTACAAGACAGAGCTGTCATAAATCTAGGTGTTTTAACACTGAAAAAATTTTCCTATCTACCCATCCATCTATCCATCTATGTATCTATCCATCTATCCTGACACCCTACAGATTTATGACTAAGTAGATGTGTCAGTTTGTGTACGATGGGGTGAGATAGTTTCGTTTTGTTTCGTGTTTTTTTATTGCATTTTGGCCTGAGGTCTTTAAAGCCATCCCTGGATAAAAATTACTTCCAAGGCAAATCACCCCCAATGTATCCTTTGCCCCCAATCTTTTTCCTGAGTAAAGTCAAATTAAAATGAATAAAAATCAAAACCACCTTGAAGACATGTCCTAAGAAGACAGTCCCCC
>NW_023208547.1:0-538 GCF_002007445.2 Ailuropoda melanoleuca
ACTCTGAACTCCATTTATGACAATTTGGTTACATCCCTATCCATGATTTCTGTGGCAGAGGCCACCGTCACTCTCTCCTTTCTTTGCTGAAGTTTTCTTCTTCTCATCATTCTGATGAGGAGACCTTGCGAGGATGCCCATAGCCCAAATTATTGACCAGGAGGCAGGCAGTGTGTACTTGTATTATAGGGACTTTTGGGATGTGGGCTTCTTGATTTTTCAGCCTGCCGTCTGGGGGAGGGGCCTGCCCCACTGATACTCACGCAACCCTGTTTGGTTAGAGTCACCCTGTCCCCTACGAGTGCGGATGGGCACAATGAGAGTTGGTATTTCCGGTCTTTTGTTCTCTGGCAGATTTCCCTGGCTGTTTTCTGTGACTCTTCTGAGACTCAGAGCAGCAGTGGCCATATTCTAGGCTCTGTCTCAGAGCAGAGCAATCTCAGTCCTCTGTCCACTGAGCTCTCTTGGCCACTTTAGCTCTGTTTCTGTTGATGCTGCTAAAAAACCTGCAGCATCCCTGGTTGTGCGTCCCACAGCC
>NW_023208548.1:0-2656 GCF_002007445.2 Ailuropoda melanoleuca
CTAATGAATCATCGAACTTTACATCAGAAACCAGGGATATACTGTATGGTGACTAACATAATATAATAAAATTAAAAAAAAAAAGAATATGGCCTTTTGAGATTGGCTTTGTTCACTCGGCATCCTGCCCTTGAGATCCAACCCAGTTGTCACCTGTATCAATACTTTACTCCTTTTCATTGCTGAGGAGTGTTCCATGCTGTGGTCCTACCGCAGTTTGTTTAATATTCATCTATTCGGGGACAATTTGGTGGTTTCCAGTTTTTGACTATAACAAGTAAAACTGCTGTGAAAATTAAAGCACAGCCTTTTGTGTGGACGTAACTCTTCATTTCTCTGGGATAAATGCGCAGGGGTTCTACTGCTGGNAGCAGGGGTTCTGCTGGTTCATAGGCGAAGTCTATGTTCAGATTCTTTAATAAACTGCCAAATCATTTCCCAGAAGGGTCCACCATTCTATACGCTCACCTGCCATGCCTGACAGCTCCAGGTTCTCTGCAGCCTCACCAGCACGTGGCAGGGTCACTACTTTTTCTTTTGGCTCTTCTGGCAAGTGAATTTCCCTGAGAGCTAATGATACTGACATTTTTGTCATGTGCTTATTTGCCATCCACGTGGTCTCTTTGGTGAAACGTCTCCTCTTGTCTTTTGCCTATTTTCTAATTGGATGGTTCCCCTTTTTAATGTTGAGTTTTGACAGGTCTTTATATAGTCTAAACGTGGGTCCTTCGTCAGAGATGTGGTTTGCAAATGTTTTTCTCACAGGCTGCAGCTTGTCTTGTTATCATTTTAATGGGGCCTTTCACGGAGAAAAAAGTTTGAATTTTAATGAGATTAAATTTCTTGATTTGTTCTCTTATGCATTGTTTTTGACATCATGACATCATGTCTAGAACTCTTCGCATATCCCCAGGTCGTGACAGTCTTCTCATTTGACAGTTCTGACTCTTCCCGTCTGACAGTTTTCTCATTTCATGCGGTGCCATTAAACTGGGGCTTCATTTTGAGTTAGTTTTGCTTATGGTGTGAGCTGTAGTTGGGGTTAATTGTCCTTTGCCCACAGATACCCGAGTTGATTTAACACCATTTGTTTAAAAGACCATCCTCCCCCCCCATTTAAATGTTTTTGCACCCGTCTCAAAAGTTTTGAATTTTGCCTCTCCCAAATTCAGATACGGTGAAACCATCAGTTTTGTGTTCTGAAATATTCGTCCGGGGACAAGCCACACTGGGGCTCCCTGGTTGTGCTGGATTTACTCTCATGGAGAGAACCTAACATCAAGGACAGATTGTTACCAGGGCTGAATACAATAGGCAATTTACTGGCAGGCAGGCAGAGCAGAGAGAGAGAGAAATAGAATTACAGTTTGTAGACGGAAGCATTCTTATGAAGTGTGCAGGCAGAGATGCAAGTGGCCTATGAGGTCTTCAACCAGGCAGCTTGGGAACGCTTGGGAGGTTCAGAGATGCTCGCTCATCACCAGCCAGTCCTCAGGTTGCAGCTTAAAACCAGTGAGCCTTTTCCTTCCTCAACAATGCTTATACCCCTGATTCAGAAACAATAGAACCGTAGTTTGAAAATGCTTCTCACCCTAAGATCTCCCCAGAGAAGTGACAAAACAGGCAACTCCAATCTTTTTTGCACAATATATGAACTGATGTCAAACTCACAAGCAGGGTGCAGTTCATTTGCTTGAGTCATGGGAACACAGATATTCTTGGAGATAAGTTGCGTCTACGATAACATGAACTTCCACTTGGNAGTCTACAATAACATGAACTTCCACTTGGGAAATCAGTCCTTCACATAAGATTGCAGTGGGCTTCCCCTTCTGCTTGACTTCTGCTCCTTTGCACACATGCCTGGCTGTGGACTTGGGGACACAAGACCCCTTCTTAGGGGAAGGAATGGCCAAGGTGAAGGGCCTGCTTACTTTCTGCTGAGGGACTTGAATGAGTGTAAAACAAAATGCCTCTTGTGTCCTCTGGGGTCTGGAGCACAGCAGCTCTGTGGAAACCAGCACCAGCCTCTTGTCAGACCCAGACTGAGTGTTTAAAAGAGGCTCTCAGCACTAGTATACCTGGCTGAGAAGTTAAATACGTTTATGACCCGACAGGTGGTCAATTCAAGGACCAGAGTGCAATTTAATTCCCCAAGAAACAAAAGCTGGGAAGTAAGGGGAAGACTATCCACTAGAGAAGGAGAAGACACTTGAAGGACAGTGAAGGAGAAAAGCAAATCATGAAGACAGCTCCCAGACCCCTGGCAACCACTATTATAATTTCTGTCTTTATGGTTTTGACTACTCTAGGGACCTCAAATAAGTAGAATCATAAGTATTTGTCTTTTGGGGACTGGCTTATTTCACTTAACATACTGTCCTTGCTCACCCACGTTGTAGCAGACATCGGAACCTCCTTTTCTTTAAAGGCTGAATAATGTTCCATTGTATGTATACACCACATTTTGCTTATCCATTCATCTGTTGATGGATACTTGGGNGTCTGTTGATGGATACTTGGTTTGCTTCCGCATTTTTGCTATTGTGAATAATTCTCCTAAAAACATGGGTGTACAAATGTCGGAGACAGTGCTTTCAATTCTTTTAGGTATAGACCCAGAAATGGAATTGCTTGGTCACATGGTATTTCCATT
>NW_023208549.1:0-538 GCF_002007445.2 Ailuropoda melanoleuca
GGGAGAGGAAGAAGCAGGCTCATAGCAGAGGAGCCTGACGTGGGGCTTGATCCCAGAACGCTGGGATCACGCCCTGAGCCGAAGGCAGACGGCTTAACCGCTGTGCCACCCAGGCGCCCCTATCATTTCTTATGTAGATTATTGCAATAGCCTTCTCGCTGGTCTCCCTGCTTCTACTCTTGCCTATTCAGTCTATTCCCTACACAGCAGCCAGAACAATCCTGCTAAAACTGAAGTCTGATCATGTCTCTCTGCTCACAACCCTGGGATGGCTTCCTGACTTGCTCAGAGTCAAATTGGAAGTTCCTACAGTGGTCAATGAGGTCTAGGTCTCTGTCACCTCTCTGGCCTCATCTCCGTACTCCCCTTCATGGTCATTTTGCTGCGGTTACAAGGCCTCTTCAGTGTTCTTGGAATACAGTAAATACCTCCCACCTTTGCATTGCTCTTCTCCTTGCCTCAGACAGTCTTTTCCCAGATAGTTTATTCCTTTAGTTCAGGTGTCTGCCCAAATATCACTTTATCAAATGGCCTGTAC
>NW_023208550.1:0-539 GCF_002007445.2 Ailuropoda melanoleuca
AAAAAAAAGAACAAACAAACAAAAAACAAGAACAACAAAAAAACCAACCTCATAAAACACTGCGACATTTCTGCTCACTTATTCACAGCTCAATTTCTACTGCTGGTTTGAAGAAGATGCCAAAACCCATATCTGAAAAGAAATAAATAATAGCTTTCTTATTCCAAAAATGTATGCATAACTCAAACTCAATTTTGACTGAGGGACAGAAATGGAATTCAGAGCTCACGGTGAGTTCACTTGATGAATGTAGCAGTGTTTTCACTTTTTCAATTGTATGCTCAATTTCCTACTTTAAAAATATCCTAAAATTCATTAAGCATTAAGCCCTGCTGGGTGGTGACAAGATGCGGGCACAGCAGTGCCCATAAGAGTGCCTGAGTCTTTTCCTTAGGGATATTCCTAATTAAAAACTGGTGGTTGCTTGCCTGAGTTGTTCTATACACAGAGTATCATGAATTCTCAACCTCTGTAGGGGTGAAGATGTGGAATAATGAAAAAAGGAAAAACGTATAACAAATGGAGAAAAGTGAAGACGT
>NW_023208551.1:0-539 GCF_002007445.2 Ailuropoda melanoleuca
AAAAAAACAAATTCAGTTGACATATACAGTATTATGAGTTTCAGAGGTAGAATTCAGTGGTTCATCAGTTGCATACATCAGTCACTTCTCATTACATCACGTGCCCTCCTTATACCCATCAGCCAGCTACCCCCTCACTCCACTCACCTCCCCTCCGGCAATCCTGTTTGTTCCCTATAGTTGAGCCTTATGGCTTGCCTACTTCAATGTTTTTGCCTTATTTTTCTTCCTTCCCTTCCCCTATGTTCATCTGTTTTGTTTAGTGTATTCAATATATGGGTGCAGTCATAGGGTATTTGTCTTTCTCTGTTTGACAGAATTACCCTAGCATAATACCCTCTACTTCCATCCACGTCCTTGCAAATGGCAGGATTTCATACTTTGCGAAGGCTGAGTAATATTCCATTGGGTATATATACCATATCTTCTTTAACAATTCATCTGTCGATGAACATCTGGGCTCTGTGCATATTTTACCTACTGTGGATATTACTGCTATAAATATTGGGGTGCATGTGCCCCATTTTTATATTTGTTGA
>NW_023208552.1:0-539 GCF_002007445.2 Ailuropoda melanoleuca
ACAAGCAGGGGGAGCAGCAGAGGGAGAGGGAGAAGCAGGCTCCCCGCTGAGCAGGGAGCCCAACGCGGGACTCGATCCCAGGATCCTGGGATCATGACCTGAGCCGAAGGCAGATACTTAACTGACTGAGCCACCCAGGCACCCCAAGAATTTTCTTTTTAAAAAGACAAGGACCTGTAAAAATCACTATGAAGGTACATGAGACTTAAAAAAGTGGACGAATAGATCAAGTTCATGGACTTTAAGACAAATTATTTTTAGGATATCCATTCTCCCTAAATCAACCTATGGATCAATGCAATGGGATTTTACTAGAGATTGACGAGGTGAGTGGAAAAGCATACGGATACGCAAAAAACCTAGATTAGCTGAAACAACTGTTAAGCAGAGTTGCTGACTCACACTACCTGATTTCTTGACATTCTATAAACCTGCGGCGAGAAGACAACGCGACGTCAGCATAAGGGAAGACGTGCAGATCCACGGACACTCACGCACGGTGAACCGATTTTCCACAGAGTGAGTCAGTGAAGAAAGAA
>NW_023208553.1:0-727 GCF_002007445.2 Ailuropoda melanoleuca
CACAACAAACACACAACACACACACAACACACATCACACACAGAACACCCACAACCCACACAAAACACACACTCAACACACACAAAAAAACACAACACCAACAACACACTGACAAAACACACACAACACACAACACACACAACACACACAACACAAAACACACAACACAAACATAAACACACACATGTATAACACACACAAAACACACAACACACACAACACACAAAACACACAAAACACACAGCACACACAACACACACTACAGTCTCAACACACACAACACACTCAACACACACAACACACACAGCACACACAACACACACACACACAACAAAGCAAAAACACAACACACACAACAAACATAACACAGAACACACACAAAATCCACACAACACACACAGTACACACAACACAAACAACACACACAACACACAACACAAACAACACACACAACACACTCAACACATACAACACACAACACACACAACACTCACAACACACACAACACACAACAAACACCACACGCAACACGCACAGCAACTAAACAAACACAACACACACAACACACAACACAACAAAAACACAACACACACAACACACAACACACAACACAACACACACAACACACAACACATAACAAACAACACACACTAAACACACATAAAAAAACAACAAACAAAACACACACAAAACACAAACACAACACACACAGCACACACAACACACA
>NW_023208554.1:0-539 GCF_002007445.2 Ailuropoda melanoleuca
AAATGGTGATGCTCCAGCCACAGTCTACAGACCGAGGTTTTAACAGCTCTCGGATTAATTGTTTCCAAAACTCAGGCAAACCACAGATCAGCTCTAGGCCTCTATTTCCTCATCTGCTAAACAAGGGTCACCACACATCCTCTCGCCTTAGAGAAGTTTTGTGAAATGGAGAGGCTTATGGAAAGTGCTGTGAACGTGGATGCCAAACGATTATCTCATAATTCAATGTGCCCAAATCAGATGGAAACAAGTGAAACCCCAAATTAATTTGATACCATATGCTATGGGTTGCATTTTCCAAAAGCCTTTGAAAATTGGCATTTATAATATTTGTGGGTTCATCCCTTTCCGTGTACAGAAACATGTGCACACATCAAAACAGACCCAGTTAAATCTTAATTATCCAGCGGAGGATTATCCAAGATTCTTACTGTTTCTCCCTTTTCCTGCTGCCCATTTTTTAGATTCTCTGGCAATGCCCCCATGATTAAGGAAAAGCATGCATATCAATCAATCCCTTTCCTTACTCATTGTAATTT
>NW_023208555.1:0-539 GCF_002007445.2 Ailuropoda melanoleuca
AAACTCTCTTTTATGGGAGGAATGTGCTTCCTTTCAGTTTCCAACATTCAGGAGTTTATTATGGGTCACAGAAGAAACTCAGAGATCATAGGTCCTCAGAGTTTCCATGGGTTAATCATTCCCTTCCCCCTTCTCCACCAGGATCACCCTGCTAACTTCTCCCTCAAACAGATTTCTAGGTTGGATGCATTAAAAATTGCATACCCCCATAATTTTGCCTTCAAATCCACATCTCTCAAAAAATATAGTTCACTTCTCTGGTCCGATCACACCTGTAGATGTTTTTACTACACTATGTAAAATTCTCTCTCTCTCTTTTTTCTAATATTATTTATCTCAACAGAATGTAAACACCTTGAATTTTGCCTGTCTTGTCTACTGATGGTTCTACTATGTCTAGAACAAAGTCTGGCACATTATAAATCCTGCAAATTTATTGAATAATTAGTTTCGTTATTTGACAAATTTTCTCTCTTTTCAATACTTAACCAACTAAAAACAAAAATAGCTTAGCTGTTTAAAATACAAAGTACTTTAAG
>NW_023208556.1:0-539 GCF_002007445.2 Ailuropoda melanoleuca
TAGCATTTATTAAATAATTAATACCAATCCCTCTCAAACTCTTCCAAAAAATAAAGAACAGGGATCACTTTGAAACTCATTTTACAAGGCAAACATTACACTGATACCAAAACTAGACAAAAACAGTATAAGAAAATAAAATTACAGGCCAATATCTCTGATGAACATAGATGCAAAAATCCTCAACAAAATATTAGCAAATTGAATTCAATAATATGTTAAAAGGATCATCATACACCTTAATCAAGTGGGATTTATTCCAGAGATTGAAGCATGATTCACTATCTGCAGATCAGTTAACAGGACACACATTAACAAAATGAAAGATAAAATTTATATCATCATCTGAATAGGTGCAGAAAGATCCTATGACAAAATTTGACTTCCATTTACGATAAAACTCTCGGAGGAGGGGTTAAGATGGCAGAGGAGTAGGGGACCCCTTTTTCAGCTGGTTCCCTGAGTCGGGTTGGATAGGTACCAGACCAGCCTGAACATCCACGGAATCAGCCTGAGACGCAGGAAGATACATCTGGATC
>NW_023208557.1:0-539 GCF_002007445.2 Ailuropoda melanoleuca
GTGCAAAGAACACTATTTACAGAGTGAAAAGGCAATCCACAGAGTGGAAGAAAATATTTACAAATCATATATCCAATAAGGGATTAATATCTAGAATATATAAAGAAATCCTACAACTCAACAGACAACAGACCAATTAAAAAATGGGCAAAGGACTTGAATAGACATTCATCCAAGATACAAACACAAATCGCCAATAAACACATGAAAAGATGCTCAACATCACTAATCATAAGGAAAATACAAATCACAGCCACAGTGAGATACCACTTCATACCCATTAGAGTAGCTACTATCAAAGTGAAAAATAACAAGTGGTGTGTGTATAAAGAAATTGGAACCCTTGTGCATTAATGGTGGTAAGGTAAAATGGTACACCTGCTGTGGAAATATGTATGGCAATTCTTTAAAAAAATTAAGCAGAATTACCATTTGATCCAGCATTTCCCCTTTGGGTATATACCCAAAAGAAGTGAAAGCAGGGATCTTGCTTTTTTTTTTTTTTTTTTAAGATTTTATTTATTTATTTGACAGAGATA
>NW_023208558.1:0-539 GCF_002007445.2 Ailuropoda melanoleuca
ACAATGAGATACCACCTTACACCAGTTAGAATGACAAAAATTAACAAGATAGGAAATAACAAATGTTGGCAAGGATGTGGAGAAAGGGGAAACTTCTTACACTGTTGGTGGGAATGCAACCAGGTACAGCCACTCCGAAAAACAGTATGGAAGTCCCTCAAGACATTAATAATAGAACTACCCTATGACACAGCAATTGCACTACTGGTCATTTATCCCATGGATACAGAGGTAGTGAAAAGAAGGAGCACATGCACCCTGATGTTCATAACAGCAATGTCCACAGTAACCAAATTGTAGAAGGACCAAGATGTCCTTCAGCAGATGAATTGATAAAAAAGATGTGGTGCATATATACAATGGACTATTACTCAGCCATCAGAAAGGATGAATAACTACCATTTGCATCGACATGGATGGAGCTGGAGGGGACTATGATAAGTGAAATAAATCAAGCAGAGAAAGACACTTATCATATGGTTTCATTCATATGTGGAACATAAAGAATAGCATGGAAGACCACAGGGGAAGGGAGGGGA